>NC_085141.1:229458373-229727114 GCF_024139115.2 Armigeres subalbatus
TTGCGCCATTTGCCTCACGAGTGAAGATTGTCAAAAATTGATGGCCGATATTGACTTGCGCGTTCAGTTATTGAAACCTGCCTGCGGATGGTGATTCGTGTGTACGGTGCTCACTGCTGATTGTGGACCGAACAGAGTTCTATTGGCGAATCGAAAGCTGGGCACTTCGACGGAATCGTCCACTGCTTGGAGAACGGCAAATATACAGGAAGGTGAAGGTACATGTGGCAAAGACAGTGCCAACCTATCGGAAATTGGTGACCTTCCTGAAGCATCATTCCGCTGTTCTTCAGTCAGTTGAACCGAACAAAGGCATCTCCGTTGAGCACAAAAAAAAACGAAGATAAGCGTCAGCCATCCTACGATCGCCACCGGTCGGTGTTGCTTCTGTTCTTATGCAAATGATTCCAGAAGCTAAAGATACCAGAACGAAACGATGCAGTGAGGAAGAACAGTCTATGCATGAACTCTTTGTCTTCTGGTCATTTAGCCAGAAATTGCAGCAAAGGAGTTTGCCGTCAATTTGGGAGAAAACACCATATTCTACTTCACACGGAAGCTAACAGTGATAAATACAAATCCTCCGTTCCACAGACGACAGTAAGTGATCGTCAACCACCAACATATCAAACATCAACATCACACACATCAACCAACCAGACAACACACACAACAAATCACAGCGATCATCAGTCCAGCCAAACTCTTTTGCAAAACACCATACCACAGTCAGCCACAGACATTGCAACACACTATATCCCTTCCGTCACAAACAAGGCCTTCTACACAAGTTTTCTTTTTACCTCCATCATGCGGATTTGTGATGTTAACGGAAGGTCGAGGCTGGTCAGAGAATTGCTAGATTCAAGCGCGTGACATCTAAGTTTTGTCGACGAATGAATCTCCAAGAAGGTCAGACTTATGTAACAGTAAAAAGAATTGGTGGTTCCGAAAGCGATTCGAAGAAGGCTGTACGTGGCACGATCAGTCCCGCTTCGCTTGAATTTCTAACTTCGAGGGAGTGATGGTTCGACATACTACCGAAGCTAACGATTCAAGTCCCGTGTGAAGGTTTTTAAACAAGCTAGTGGAATCTACCACCCTCCATCATACTAGCGGATCCGCACTTCTACCAATTATCGACCATCGACATGCTCGTCGATGCCGAATACTACCTCGACCTGCTACAAGAAGGGACTTTCTGGCTCAGCGAAGAGGATCCGACATTTCAAAACACAATATTTGAATGGATCGTGTCGTGCTGCTCCTCTAATACTTCAGTTTTCGTACCAGCCGCCGCGACCACATTGTGTTCCACGGCGGAGTTTCAAGAGCAGCTAGCTCGCTTCTTGGAACTTGAAAACTGTCAGCTAGGAAGTATTTGGCAAACGCCAAACCCACAACGAAGAAGGACGCTTTGTCGTATGCTTGCCGATGAAAAAGCGCGTTTTGTTTGACGCATCGTGCAAAACTACGTCTGGGGCTTCACTTATTGGTAGGTTGATGGTCGGTCCCGCAGTGGATGATCTAATCTCCATTCACGCTCGATTCCGACTGTATCAGACTGGTATCGTCGTTGACGTAGTCTTCAGAGCAACCCATACAGACTTACCAACTCACGACCGTTACATACGGCACCGTTTCTTGCCACTCGTTGTCTAGTTCAACTAGCAGGAGACGGAGACTCCACACAGCAAGCAGCAGCACATTGCTTAAAGATTAGTATGTCGACGACATGATCACGGGCGTCGACATTCCAGAGAAAGACAAGAAGCTATTCACAGAAATGGTTAGCCTGACAGACTTAGCTGGATTCTCGTTACATAAATGGAGCTTCCAGCATCCAGACGCTAACGCATATGCGCAAATATCCAACATGAGTTAATCACCAGACATTTGTATTGTAAAAAGCAACTAAGACGGGATTTCTCGAAAAACTATTTGTACCAGTTGTAATACTCTATAACATTCATCAGGAAAGCGGAGCGGAGAGCAATCCCAGCATAGGAAAGGAAGCAAATTTTATTCCCACCGATGGCATGGGTCGTCGTCTTCAGCATCAGCAGCATTCCAGTAAAATTTTATCGCAACATTCGGACTATCTGTTGCCTGTTTCGTTTCAAAGGCGTCTGTGCGATTGTGGTGGAGTACATTTCAAATTACTAATTACTGATACTGATGTCATCCATGCGAATACACTTTCCAGCATCTCCCTCCGACGCACGCTTTTGGTTCTGCTACGATCGGCATGTTCCTGCGGTCGCCAAGTGATTAATTTCCACTTTGAACCAATTTCGTCCAAGCTTAATCTTCCCTTGAATAAAATGTTGGTCCTGAGAAGAACCGATTAATTTCCAATAAGGCGCCTTCCGCAACCACTCAATAGTCCGACACACGCTTGTGATTCTGCTGCCGAAGTCAAATGTTTGCTGTAACCAAGCAATGATGATTTGCACTATGATGATTTTTATTTCGGCTCAACCTTCTCAAGTTTTGAAAAGAACCGATTAATTTTCAATACTGCAACAAAACCAGATCCAGAACCATACGAGAAAATGTCACTTCAGTATCACTGATGCCGACGATAGACACTCGATAGTCTTCCGCTGAACCGCTACAGATGCAGAAACCACCGTCACCGGGTCTGGGTCATTTGGCATAAAGTCATTTGGCATAACGCCGTTTGGCATAAGGTCATTTGGCATAAAGGACATCATATATATAATAGCCCTGTTTGTCTGTCCGGTGACTAGCCAACGAGTCGCAGCACGCGGGGAAATTCTCACAAAAAATAAAATATTTGACACTTCAATTCTTTTTCACTATCAGATTTAGAAAACAAATCCGGTGACAACCTTAGACAACCAGACACAGCATTTGATGAAAAAAAATCACAGACAACAGACGTTGAAAATTTTGATTTTTGAAAAAAAAAATTTGAAAAAAAAACTCTTGCCATGGGCGCTACTGCGTCCACAAATAAACTAGTTTGGCATAATGGTTTTTTGGCATAACGGACATTTGGCATAATTTTGTACTGCAAGAAAAGAGTGGGTCATTTGGCATAACGGACATTTGGCATAATTTCGAACTTTGAAAGCCAAAGGGATATGTCATGTTATGTTTAGCGTAGATAAAGTACCCAAGCAACCAAAAGTTCGGATAACAGTACATTTCTGGCTTAATCAGCTCCAAGAGGGATCCTCAATAGGTTTCTCTTCAGCTCACTTTTTAAGTAGTTAACCGAACTATCAAGTTCACATTACGTTATTTTCAAGCTTCTAAAGTGGACATCAAAGTTCCCAAAAAGTTCGGTGAGATGTATAACATGCTATTCAGCTAGACAATGTATTTAAAGTGTACTTTATAAAATAAAATAAAAACCACAGGGCGATATGCTGTAAGAACTATTTTCATGTGACGATACGCCTACCACAAGTATTGAATCCTCCAATCCTTCTCTATAATCCGGGATGCGTACCACTGCTCCATACGGCCGACATGTAAAGTGGCAAAATTTTACTTCATGGGTTGATTTCATATATGACACTTGTGTCAAAGTTCATCATTAGTTCAATTAGGATAAAATGTGAACTAGAAAGTTTGTATAATGTCAAGGTCGCACTTAATGTGAACTTTATGTCACAAAAAGTTCATACCGAACTGATTCTGAAATTGAAAGTTCACAAAAAGTTCGTATGGAGCTTGATTCTGAACTTTAAAGTTTATAATAAGTTCATGTGGACCCGATTGGCGGCTTTGAACAGTTTGACGTTTCACTTTGTTTTGTTTTCGTAGCAGTGTGCCTATGCTCAAGTTCGTACAAGGTATTATTCAAAACTTTTTTGTACTTGTGAAGTGAAAAAAATATTTTGTGAAGTTTTGTGCTGACAACAAGTTCGGTTTGTGCTATCGTGGAACTTGATATTAGAAGTTCGACACAAGTTCCAAAATAGCGTGGTGTGAACATAATAGTTCGGAATAATATTGATTTTTCTAGCTGATTAGAAGTTCGGTTAGCACTTGAACCGAACTTCTTGTTAGAAGTTATCGGAACAATAATTCAAGTAGCATGACATGAATTTTAAAGTTCAGATGAAGAGGAATAAGCAACATGTTTTGAACTTTCAAGTTCAATAACAGTATTAGTTGAGAGTTAAATTCGGTTAATGAACAATGCAGCTATATTCGAACTAAATGTGAACTTCTTAGTTCAATCCTCAAGTATAATCTGAACTTTTGGTTGCTTGGGTTGGTTTTCTGATAAATTCAGACTGATGGTAGACATTTTCCGGAAGAATGGCAGAATTTCTGCCGAACTAGTGATCACATCCATCATTGACTTATTCCGGTCACATGCCTACTTTCAAAGTAGGGATTACATCCACCATTGCTTCAATCCGGGCATGCGCCTTGAGACCGGATCAAATCCACCATTGCCTTAATCCGGGCAAGCGCCTAACTTTAAATACTCAAGCAATATACTTTTCGTAGACGAGTTACTAAAACCAATCAAGTCATATATGAACTACTGCAACCAAATCAATCTGAATTGTGCTACTCGGGGAAGAGATCAAATCTACCATTGATTTATTCCCGGCAAGCGCATACTTATAAAGAAAGAGTCACATCCACCATTGCCATTATCCGGGCAACGCCTACTTTTTAAGAAGGGATTACATCCACCATTGCCACAATTCGGGCCACACACCTACTTTTAAAGAAGGAATTACATCCACCATTGCTTCAATCTGGGCAAGCGCCTATTTTTAAAGAACGAATCAAATCCTCCATTGCCATAATCCGTGCATGCGCCTATGTTTTAAAGAAAGGATAATATCTACCATTGTCATAATCCGGGCAAGCGTCTACTCTTAAAGAAGGCATCATATCCACCATTGCCTCAAGCCGGGCAAGCGTCTTATTTTAAAGAAGGAACCACATCCATGACTTTATGCCAAATGGCGTTATGCCAAATGACTTTATGCCAAATGGCCCACTCCCACCGTCACCGATGCTAAGAACGCTACCAACAACGCCATCGTTCTGTCCGCTCTCCGTGATTCCTCACCGCGGATCATCGAACAGAAATGACTCGCGAGCGCGAAACATAGTTCTCTTTATACCCAGATAAAATGAAACGGTGGGTCAAAACGCCCATAACTTACATCATTCTGATGTCCGTGATGAGAATGCACGAATGGGATTGGTTATATCTGATTTTTTCGATGGGTAGGCAAATAATTGATTCTTCTCACTAGTTTATCGTAAATAATCAAAAGTTTCAATAAAATTGACATATAGATAGAGAGTTTTCAAGTCGATTGATGTATGCATCTGCAAATTCGTCGAAAGATAAAGGCTCTATTAACGTTCCAAATCTTACATGATTTCGTGACGGTCCCCAATATTAGATTCTAATTTGACTACCAGTACCTTCGGGTAAGACGTTGTCAAGCGCCAAAAACATTTGCAAAAGCAGAAAACTTGGAACTTCAATTTAAAATTACAAGGTTTGTTGAAATATACTTTTCATGATGTTCTTAGGAAAATAGCCATTATTATTGGTTTTCCAAACGGCAAGCGACTTGGACTGCTAAACAATTCGTGTTTTCCACCAAATGCCGTTTGAACGAGCCGAACCCAAATTTTGCTCGACAGTTCCAAAGATCAATCAATTAAACATAATTAAATTCCATTTACTTCTGAGAATGATACACAAAAGTTCTTCGTAAACTGTGACACCTCTCCGGAGAAACTTAACACTTCCGAACTGCTATCTGTCTCAATTGCCAGCCCGCTGGTCACACCACACTGGTTGGGGCACTTCTCAGAATTGTTCTGTCCAGTTTGAAATTGCTCCAGTTCGCGGTATAACGTTCGCCTGCCGGTGCCGCCTCCTCCTCGGTCAAGTCTCCTCATAGCCGGCGACAAGTGAACGTTGTTGTTTGTGGGCAAAACTTGTTTACGGTTCTTCTCACACTTTTTCACCTTCCCGTGGTAGTGATTGATCTGGCCTGCCACGGTTGCACACCAGCAAGACAAAACAGACAACAACACGGCCTGCGAGCCTGCAAGCTGGTTATCCAGAAGCCCCCGGAGGAGGAAAAGGCAAAACTTCGCAACAAATCAAGATCCAAATGGTGCAAGGCAGTGGAGTTGAGTCGGTGCAGCGATCCACAGTGGGATAAACAGTTCTAAATACATGTTGCGAAAAATTATGGCTGTTGAATGAAATTGTGAGTGTGACCATTGGAAAATACAAAGACATATTTGGAAGTTTTAGCTCGAGAGAAAACAATTGTTCAAACAAACTTCAAATGCGTTCATCAAAATTGAGGGTTTTCACAATTCAAATAAAGCGTTTTCAACAAACGCGATTAACGCGACTGCTAAAATTTATGAATGTGCAAAAATCAATTAAATACAATCTTATTGATTGAGTCATGATATACAAATTATGTCATTGAATTGCACCATCGTACCACAGTGCATAATCTTGTTCCTTGACATCGAAGCGGATTGTGCACACTTTTTGTTCCCTCCGATTCCAGGTGAGCAGTCCCAAATGCCACAGAGACCACTCTGCATCAAACGTGCGCGCGTTCCAGCCGCCTCAAACAAGTTCCGTTCATGTCGGTTCACACGTCCGAATGTGTCCAGTGAAATCAATATCCTTCACGGTCTTCTGGCTATCCGTGAGTGTGCTTTTCCCTGGAATCGGAGGTCCGCCGTCTTGCCGTCCCTTGGGAGTGCCGTGAAGCAATCGCGGGACGTCCATTCCAACGCGTAATGCGTTAATTGGTAATTAAAAGGCAGCGCTAAGCTAATATCTCAACGTGGTAGATGGACGCTACTTGCACACGCAATTGAGAAGCAGTTATGTCGATTTACGGCCAGTTACTTTTTGCGGAGCAATTTTTATCCCTGGCGGAGTGAACGGTTCGCCCCAGTTCAATCGATGTCGATCGATTACCTTCTATTAAAGATATTTTTAACACATCATCTGATTAAACTTATTGTTGAGTTTGTGGGGTATGCAGCATGGAGGCAAAATTGGTTACGTAGAAAAGTAAATTAAATTACTTAGGTATAGAAGCGAAAACTGACACCACAAGGAAATTTTAGCTTGTTATCTGCTCTGACAGGATGCCAGATTTGAAGACATTTTAATCGCTATGGAGACATTTGATTTCGGCGTTGATTTACCAATGTCCCGACATTTGCCACCACCGGACAGCTCCTGGCAGACGATTAACTGAAATATGTGAGCGTCCATGTTTGTGATGCAGATGTCGAGCGTTACGTGGGCATCGGATCCTGTCAACCAGGTGGGCCAGTCTGGGCCACTCCTATCTATTAGCTTAGCTTAGCTTGATTGACTGTACACATTGTAGTTGCCAGCGTTGGCGTAAATATGAAAACAATAGACCCCCCCTGGGATATAAAAAGTTAGTTAGCGGTGATATCAATTTCAACCTACAGCATAATGAATTACTGAACAAGATTGAAGACAAAAGAGTTATCTTTAATATTCACCCTATCACAATGAAATGAGTGGAAGACAAATGAGCTTGTTTGTCATTTCTGAGAAAGATTCTCATCAGAATCCGAAAGGAATTCCCACCCGAATCCTAAAAGAATTCTCATTAGAATCTCTAAAAACGAGCAATGGGTAATGTTTTAAACATAACCACGAGTAGACGTAGGACTTGTATAAATGTAACGTATTTACATTTAACTTTAGGATTTATGCAGTTTGATTATAGGTATTGATATTGGAAACGACAACTTCCATGCTGTGTACAATTATTAGCAATTTGTTTATTCAAAACTTCTGGAATTAAAACTATTAATTAAATACATAATAAGAATTGCTGTCGAATGATGATGATGATGGTCCCGCCACATACCTCTACAAAGGTTCGAGCTGGACGAGTTATCTTTAATATAATTAAATAAGATCAATGTAATCGGTTATGCAAACAAACGATCCGATTGTATATACAGATATAAAATCCAAAATAAAATTCCATGCTGTACAGCAAAAAATAAATTGATAAAATGAACTATAGAATTACACCTTGAATTTTCGTAATCATCAGTAGTGATACATGGAGCTATCAAAGGCTAAACTTGTGAAACCTCTTGCACATGAAACTTGTTGCGAGAAAATCGGTTGATGATTACTAAATAAAAAGTTATCTAATGTTTTTCTTAGCTTTGTGTACAAACATACGCACACATATACACACATACATACGCATGGACAGACAGACATTTGCTCAGCTCGTCAAGCTGAGTCGATTGGTATATAACACTATGGGTCTTCGACGCTTCTATACAAAGTTAGTTTTCGTAGTGAAATGATAGCCCTTCGGTAAAACTTTGTTGTACGAGAAAGGCAAAAACACAACAATAAGAAACAAGTCATAGAGAATAGAGGAGGTATTGCTAATAAGTCAACGAAAAATTATGTAATGAGCTGGCTCCAAACTCCGAGTGCTAACCAAGTTTAATGATATATTTTTTCAGAAAATGAAAACCAAAGTAAAAAATAATGTTTATTTAAATATTCTTTCACTAATTATTGTTCGCGGACTTTTTCAAAGCATTTACCTGTAATACCTCGAAATTTTCTAATCTAAAACGGATATCAACACTTTTGCTGATTGCGCATCATTATTTGCTAATGCTTTCTGCGAATGAATGAAAGTAATTATTTTTAATCAAATTTTTATTTTCATCACTGTAGTTGATTTTTTGCTGGAGAATCACAACTGTTATAGTATAACCAGGATTTAGTGTACGTGTCGTTTAGTACCAAGCACAACTTACACATGTGGTCAGACATATGCCATGACTCGTACTCATTCCGATATCATGTGGATTATGAAACCAATCACATTCCGTGGATGAACAGACCAAATCTCTCTGGGCTAATTTTATTCTTCTTCATCCACCACCGCTGCCATCGCAGCCTATGCCATAAAAGGTCTCTAGCCATTAACTACGAGCGATGCGATGCCAAATGCCTCGTCATCTACGAGCGTGCGATGCGAATGCCAAAAAAATCGTCCTTTTCTTTCATGCATATTCGCAGACCCACCGGTAGCTCCCCCGCTGGCGACTTCATGCTGTGTAGGTAAACACAGCGAACGAACGAACGAAACGAAAAATGCGCGAGCAAAAAGCACGTCAGTACGCGCAGCTGTCACAAAATGTAATGACTCGCACACGGCTTCTTTTATACACAAAGAAAATCTCGCGGTGAACAAGAAAGCCCGTGAAGCACAGCTTTCTTATGTCCGTGTTATGAATGCATGGGGTTGGTTACTTATGAAATTTTTGCTTGCATTGACAAGAATTGAAATTATCAATAGCTTATCGTTAATAATCTCAAGTTTCAATGAAATTGGCAAATTGCTGGAGAGTGTCCGAGTCGATTGATATATAAATCTTCAAAATCCATCAAAAGATAAAGGCGCTAGTAACGTTAAGAATTTTCTCTTTCATCGTAACGCTCTCGATTTCCAAAAATCTAAATGACACCCAGTATAGTAAAGGAAGACGTAAGTCCTACGTCAAAAATCCTTTCAGAATCATCTAAGTATTCCAACAAGAATCCAGATGAATTCACTCTGGATTCCTTTCGGTTTCGGACTACATCTGTGTTTCCTATACCGGGGTACACTTTGCAACCGACCAATGCACAATGGTGGGGGCAGCAGGGACCATGTCCAAGGGCTTGACGACCCCTCCCCAGCTGTCTGTGAGTCAGGGAGAACTGCCTAGGGCGTGGTGGGATTTAGCACTGGGCTCTGCTAAAATCCCTCCCAAAAAACCACAAGTGCCCGTAAGCAGACTCTATCAAAGCGACTGTGTGCCGCTTCAAAAGCACAAGCCCAGAGAGTGCCACTGGCACATCAGGGTTGATATCAGTAAGACCCTGATTATGGCATACTGGTTGCGTGTACTGGTTTCGTATTTGGATATTGTTATATTGTGAAGTGAGGGCTGGCAGTCTGACATTCTACTCTCTTAGTAGGGTCGGGTGACACTGACTCGAAACGGCGAGTGGGCTAATGGCTAGGCTGTCTTCCGTCCCATAAAACCGTGGCGGGCCTTGTAGCACGCTGCCCAATCCTGCCATCCAGTTTTGCCTACTGCGTGGGAGTAGGCTCAGATGCCCTTTCCTGACTTGCGCTGATCTGGCTCTGAACACGCAAGTGTCAACCCTCGCATGGCCTCCCTGCTTGCCGCAAGGCAGGCATAGATAACCATGGGATCACTAAAGGCGACTACTCCAGTAGGATTCGGCGGCATCCGCAAGGGGAACCCATAAGAAATGAGTACTGAACGAAACCTATCTTTGGAGTTGGAGGTGACGGACCCCTTTGCCAAAAGGGGCCTAGCGAGGTCCCCTATTAAAGAGGGGGCAAGTGGAGTGATGGCTGCTGCTATTGGCAGCACCGAAGAGTCTCCAGCGGTAGTGGGAGTAGCCCTGCCTGCACGCCTGACGAGCCACTACCCGGGATACAGGTGGTGGCCGAGCAACTCGATGAGATCATCGAGTTCGTAAGCGGCAGGCAGAACACCAACAAGGAGCTTAAGCAGAGCCTGTTGGTCCTCCGGCGAGCTGTTCGTGTCGCAAGACAAGAACAGGTCGATTATATCAGGCGTGTAGCGGAAGCAGAGAGGGTAGCCAAAGGTACGCAGACCAAGGCCCTCTCCTCCCCTAGCGGTGTTACTGCGGCGAAAGAGGCGACCGCCCTTACGTCCAGTGAGGGCAAGAAAACGCCAAGTAAGAAGCGACCCAAACGCGCTACCATTAAGGCGAAGCGTCGCCTGGATGGTGCACCGGAGCCTGAAGGGCGTATGCCCAAGAAGGCGAAAGGCACTAGACAGGCACAAGTTGCTGAGCCACAAGCTGGCCCAGCCAGCCATCGGTACCCGCCGAAGGGGATGCGAATCCTTGGCAACTGGTCAGTAGGGGCGGAAGTCGAACACCCTCGACCAATGAAGAAAGTGAGAGACAGAGACGAGGCCTTGTTGGTGAAAACCGACAAGGACAAATACGCCGATGTCCTTAAATCGCTGCGA
Organism: Armigeres subalbatus; assembly: GCF_024139115.2. Classification (NCBI taxonomy): domain Eukaryota; kingdom Metazoa; phylum Arthropoda; class Insecta; order Diptera; family Culicidae; genus Armigeres; species Armigeres subalbatus. The sequence goes on from NC_085141.1 coordinate 229,469,477, forward strand.
GCGGCCGATAGCCTATCGGCCCTGGGCCAGGACGTGCGCAGCGTTAGACGTACCAAGAACGGTGAAATGATCTTGGTACTGAAGCGTGGAGCGCAATCCAGCGGGGTGGCTTACAAAAAGCTTGCCCAGGAGGTCTTGGGTGACGGCGCTCAGGTTAGGTCGTTGGGTGCGGAAGTGACCCTCCAGTGTAAGCAGCTGGATGAAGTCACGACCGCGGAAGACGTCGTCTCTGCCGTCAAAGAGCAGTGCGGCACAGAGGTTGAGCGGTCCTCTGTACGTCTAAGAGGGGGATTCTTTGGTACGCAGGTAGCCTATCTCAGACTACCGGTGGCTGACGCCAAAAAGGTCATCGAGAAAGGGAAGCTGAAGATCGGCTGATCAGTATGCCCAGTAAGCGTGCTCCAGCCACCTTCAGTGGACAGGTGCTACCGGTGCCTTGAGTCCGGGCACAAGTCTTATGACTGCAAGGGCCCAGACCGAAGCAAGATGTGTCGTCGCTGCGGCGAGGAGGGACACAAAGCACAGGAATGCGACAAGGCACCTAGGTGCCTTATCTGCGCCAGTAAGAAGCAGGCCCGGAACCATGCTATGGGCGGGCCTGCGTGTCCCTTCGGAGAAGCCAATCGGAAAAAGCCGTGCAAGTAACACAGTTGAATCTGAATCACTGTGCACCTGCCCAGCAGGCGGCCTCGGAGTCGAGGATCGATGTCGCCCTCCTGTCCGACCCGTACAACGTCCCTGCCGGCAACGGCAACTGGGTGGCGGACGGGTCTAGGTCGGCGGCAATTTGCACAACGGGAAGGTACCCCGTTCAAGAGGTTGTACACTCCTCCGCGGAGGGTGTCGCGATAGCCAAGATCAACAGGGTGTTCTATTGTAGCTGCTACGCCCCACCAAGGTGGCCAATGGAACAGTTCAACCAGATGATCGACAGGCTATCGGCCGACCTAGTAGGTCGGAGCCCGTTCGTTATAGCGGGAGACTTTAATGCTTGGGCAGTGGAATGGGGCAGCCGCTGCACCAATCAGAGGGGACAAGCGTTACTCGAGGCACTTGCAAAACTCGACGCAGTGCTTGTCAATGACGGAGCCAGTAGCACATTCCGTAGGAATGGGGTCGAGTCGTGGATAGATGTAACGTTTGTCAGCCCTAGTCTGGTCTCGGACCTGGACTGGAGGGTAGACGAGGGCTACACCCATAGTGATCACCTAGCAATTCGCTTCAAGATCAATTATGGTGTGCAGCGTCTAAGGGCGGGTGATCCCTGTCAGGTCCGTGGGTGGAAGACCACTCACTTCGACAGCGAAGTTTTCACCGCGGCCCTGGGACTGGAGGCCAACACCGACAGTCTAAGCGGGGATGCGCTGATAGCTGTCCTATCACGCGCATGCGACGCTACTATGCCGAGGAAAGCCCTGCCAAGAAATGGCAGACGCCCGGTATACTGGTGGAGTGCCGAAATTGCAGCCCTACGATCAGCCTGCCTCAAGGCTAGACGTAGGACGCAACGAGCCCGCACCGAGGAGGAAAGAGCGGTCCGCCAGAAGTGTTTCAAGCTGCGAGACTGGCCCTTAACAAGGCCATCAAGAGCAGCAAGAGAGCGTGCTTCGACAACCTGTGCGAGGGTGCCAATGCGAATCCGTGGGGTGACGCCTATAGGATCGTGATGGCCAAGACCAAAGGGAGCTCTTCACCCCCCGAACGGTCACCGGACCGGTTGGCGAGGATTATCGAAGTACTCTTCCCGTCCCGAGCCACAAGTCCCTGGCCTCCTCCTGCGCTGCAAGGCGCTGGGAGTGTGGCCGAAATGGTGGCTCCGGTGACGAACGAAGAGTTACTCGCAGTGGCTAACACCCTTGCGATGAACAAAGCTCCAGGCCCCGATGGAGTTCCAAACAGTGCACTTAAGGCAGCGATCATAGCGAACCCGAACATGTTCAGGCTAGCTATGCAGAGATGCCTGGATGAGTGTTGTTTCCCTGAGAGATGGAAAAGGCAGAAGTTGGTACTGCTGCCGAAGGCCGGAAGCCTCCGGGTGACCCATCGGCGTACAGACCAATTTGCCTGATCGACACGACGGGTAAACTGCTCGAGAGGATCATCCTCAACAGGCTCACCCCGTACGCAGAGGGTACGGATGGCCTGTCGAGTAACCAGTTTGGTTTTCGGAAGGGTAAGTCCACGGTGGACGCTATCAATTCAGTCCTCAAGACTGCAGAGGTAGCGATCCAACGGAAAAGGCGAGGAATTCGATACTGTGCGTTGGTGACACTGGACGTGAAGAACGCATTCAACAGCGCAAGCTGGGATGCCATCGCGCTCTCGTTACACCGGCTTAGCCTGCCGGTGGGACTGTACCGGATCTTGGAATGCTACTTCCAGAACCGTGTGCTGCTATACGAGACCGATGCCGGTCAGAAAAGTGTTCATATTACCGCAGGAGTCCCGCAAGGGTCAATCCTGGGTCCGGTACTATGGAACCTGATGTATGAGGGGGTTCTGAAGCTAAAGCTCCCTCTTGGTATGAAGATCGTCGGCTTTGCTGACGATGTAACCCTAGAGGTCTACGGGGAGTCAATCCCCGAAGTAGAGCTAACCGCAGAACACGCGATCAGCACTGTGGCGCACTGGATGAGTGCGAGAGGCCTTGACCTCGCTCAACATAAGACGGAGGTGGTTATCGTCAGCAACCGTAAGTCGGCACAACATGCAGTTGTACACGTGGGAGACGTCGCGATCACTTCAAAGCGGAGTCTGAAGATTCTTGGGGTCATCATAGACGACAAGCTTACCTTCGGTAGCCATGTCGAATATGCGTGCAAGAAGGCTTCGACTGCTGTGGCGGCATTATCGAGGATGATGTCCAACAGCTCCAAGGTGTGCGCCAGTAGACGTAGGCTACTGGCAGGCGTTGCCGCATCTATTCTTAGGTACGGCGGCCCGTCCTGGGCAAAAGCACTGGGGGTAACCAGTTACCTGCAGAAACTGGAGAGCACCTACCGCTTGATGTGTCTCAGGGTGATATCGGCCTACCGCACGGTATCGCGCGACGCATCCTGCGTGATAGCGAGTATGATGCCAGTCGGGCTGGTCATCCGGGAGGACGAGGAGTGTTTTGACCTACGTGGCACCAGAGGAGCCCGCGAGCGTACCAGGGTGACTTCGGTTGCCAGATGGCAGCGCGAGTGGGATAACTCCTCGAAAGGTAGGTGGACCCATCGGCTGATTCCTAACATATCAAGCTGGGTGGGGAGACCCCATGGGGAGGTTCACTTCCATCTGACACAATTCCTGTCAGGCCATGGCTGTTTCCGACAGTACCACCACAGGTTTGGGCACGCGGAGGTCTCCGTCTGCCCTGACTGCCCAGGTGTTGACGAAACTGCAGAGCACATACTGTTCGTATGTCCTCGTTTCGACGTCGAAAGAAGAGCAATGCTAGACGTTTGCGGCCGGGACACAACTCCGGATAATCTTATCCAAAGGATGTGTCAAGCGGTGGAGAAGTGGAACGCAGTCTCGACTGCAACCACTCAGATTGCCTGCAGCTTGCAGAGAATCTGGCGCGCTGAGCAACAATCGACAAGCATGACTAACTTGTGATTGGTAAGTTAGAGCGAAAGTGCCGAACGCGAAGAAGTGTGTGAATGGTCTGCCCATGCAGAGGTAATGGCGCAGCGGGTGGCAACCGAGATCGTCACCTCGAAGCATGGCAGAAGGGTGAATGAATAGGTGTATGTATGGACTGCACACGCCGCGCTGGGAGTAGCGCAGGAATGTTGGTTCCTACGACTACTGATACCCCGCGGCGTGGCAGAGGAGTGTGGGTGAGCATCCAAGTTAGTCTCACATGGTACGAAAGGAATGAGTTGAGTCGTGTTGAGCTAGTCTCATATGGCATGAACGAGGTGAGTCAGACTCACATGGTATGTCAGAAGTGGGAACCTAAGCGAAGAGTCCCACAAGGGATGCCAGAGGGAGTGTTAGGTCGAATGACTCGAGTAGTATGTGTCAGCGCGAACTGAATGAAAGAGGTGAGCAGTCTCACATGGTACGATAAAGGTGGGCATAGAATTAGTCCCACACGGCATGAGAAGGGTGGGCACAAAAGTTAGTCCCGCACGGCATGAGAAGGGTGGGCACACAAGTCAGACCCATAGGAGCGTTAGCGTGTGTGCAAGCATGGAGTGTATGAGCATGAATCAAGGGTTTGGGTGGGCATACAAGTTAGACCCACATGGCATGAGAAGGGTGGGCACACAAGTTAGACCCGCACGGCATGACAGAGGTGCAACAGAGTATGTAGGGTGCGATAGAGCGAGCACCCAAGTCAGTCTCGCACGGGACGGGTGCCTGTGTGAGCGAGAACGAGCGAGTACGTTTAGTACTGCCATCCCCCAGAAGTAGTACTGAGAGGTAGTTCCTGGGGGAAACGATGGTGGAGCCCAAGGGAGTTGTATAGGCGCCGATGAGTGCTTGCAATGATTCTATGCTCATTACAAAGCTTAAAGCAATAGCTTTCTATTAATCACTATTTTGTTTTGCGAAAAGTTGCGATAAGCTGTTTTTTTAACCGTTTAGTTCGAAATGTACATAGTATTTTTGATCTATTTCTAACTAAAACCTTACAAATGCGCATTTTTTGTTCACAAGAACCTTAAAAATGCCTTTTTTATTATTTGATTGAAGTTGAAACGTTTGATATAATTATATAACATTTAAAACATGTGTAATGAAAGCGATAATTCAATGACGGAATCATTTGTATACTTTTATTTGAATATTTTTATTGCTGTAAATGAAATGATTGAGTTTTCTTCCCAAACGGCTAAAAGACAACACACAAAATTTCTTACTTCCAAAACTTTCTCCTGACATCCGCGAATCTACGTAGGGGAAACTGGGGTAATATGCACCCCCGGGGCAAAACGACCCTTTGGCATTTTTAAGTACATTTTCGGCAGTTTTTCGAGAGTATTTACTACAGTGCATGTAGTTCGAATCTCGAACTACCAATACAGTAGTAAACATTCTTGAAAATATTCCTGGAACCCCGCTAAAAATGCCAAAAGGTCGTTTTGCCCCGGGGGTGCATATTACCCCAGTTTACCCTATTTTAGATTTCTTTCAAATGAATTTTATTGTCTGGATTTTGTTTATGTCTAATAATCCGAATTACGTAATCATGCTGAAAACTTTTCTAAAGCAGAAAATGAAATGAAAATTCTTAGTATTTTTCAGCAAATTGGCATTGTTCAATACTTTGCCATTAAAGTGATTCTACATATCAAGAGTTTCAAGTTTAAATGTTTGAGCTGTAACACACTCTTCTTGGCAGCAATAGAGAATGTTTGCACTGAGCAATAGAGTATGTTGGTACTGAGATTTGAACTGAAAAGCAGTCATATTTGTGAAAATAGATATTCTGCTAGTGCTCATAATTATAGAAAAGACAGATACCTTGAAATGAGCAAAAAAGAAAGCCTGTTTCGAATCAAGATTATAAAGAATACAAATGTAAGTATACAGTTGCAATAAAAGCTGTTCGTTTGTCATTCAAATTAATTGATTCAATTCAAATACAACATTTTGTCAAAAATATTCCATAATGGAGGATGTTCCGAATAAAATTATTTGTTTTGTCTTAGCACAGCATAAAATTATTTGTTTGGTCTTGTCTTAGCACAGTATTCAGCAAATAAGGATTTCGATAAGAAAATTATTAATAGCTTTTTTGTGGAATATCTTCACTTGTCATAAAACGAGTTAGTACCGCTTAGTACTATCCCATTTAATTCCACCACTTGAGTCAAGTGAGAGACACTGAAGACGGCCTTACTGTTAAAGTCGAAATACGGTTCTGTAAAGTAACAATCAAGTGGTGGAATTAAATGGAATAGTACCAACTAGTTTTATAGCAAGTGAGATAGTCTTTGTTGCGAAACTATCTGTTTTCAAAAGGCGAATTTAGCAGTAAAATGAAAGTATTCACTACCCCAGGGATGCCAAAAACACGGCTGTATATTGCCAAAGTAGAGCTCCAACACCCATCTTTAAGTCTGGATGTGATAAAGACCATCAAAAAACCACAATACAAACATAAAACTTATTTTTAGGGACATTTTGAGGTTTTGGCCAACCTTTGTTCTGGAGCGAACCACTGTGCAATGAACATGAACATGAACGACATGGATAAACGGACCAACCGGACTCACGATGAGATAAACTGGCGTAGTGTACGAAATAGTAATTTTTACCATGTTTTTTATACCACAGTAGATCTTGACATAGTGGCTCGAAGAGTATCGAAGTGTGTTTATTTAAGCCGATGGTTTCTACAATGTCTCAAATTGATTAAGTTCTAAGTGAGATGTCTGTTTCTCTGTGGTATGGCTATTGCGTCTAAGTGTAGTAATTGCGTCTAAGTGTAAGTGTAGCAGAAATGTCATAGAACAAACTCGATTGTGCTAATTACCGAGATAAAACACTCTTGCCTACAAGGTAATCTTCCGAATTCTGTTTATCAGACGTTGAGCCCGTTTTCGGAGACCTTTGTCGGCGAATATCAAAGCGGTTTTCGAGAAGGGCAATTAAAAATAAACCAGATGTTTACTCTGCGACAAATACTTGATAAATTCCTGGAATACAACTTGCAGACTCATCTTCTGTTTGTGGATTTTGAGGCAGCGTACGGTTCAGTGAAACGGAACGAACTGTGACGAGTAACTCGTGACGTTAGATGCATTAAAGCAGGGCGATGCGCTCTCTAATCTGCTATTTAACATAGCTCTGGAAGGTGCAATACAAAGATCTGCGAATGTGCAAAGAAACGGAGCCGTCATTTACAAACCTTACAAGCTCCTAAGTTTTGCGGATGATATCGTCATCATTGGTGTAGATCGCAGAGCAGTGGAAGAGGCTTTCGTGACTTTTAAAAGGGTGACTGAAAGAAAAGGGCTGATCATAAACTCGCAATCAAGGAAGATGCGCGTGCGGCCAGTGTGCAGGGACACTGGCGATTGGCATTCGGTTTTGATTCGGGTAACACGGAGTATACGACCATCATAGGTATACATACGTAATCTGCTTGGATTTCGCCTGGTATCTCTTTTTTATAGTCTCCTTATGATGTTGAAAACAGGTACAAACAAGAGACAATCGTGTAAATTTCACTCGTTCATTTGCTGCCAGGAAGGTGGCTTCTCCTTTCGAATGGTACTATCCTCTTCAAAGTACTGTTGTCAATCCCATTGCCACGTTTTCCGCCTCTTCTACGCTCGAGGAACCTACAGTATTGCACTATATCTGCCAATCTCCTCATATATAGATTTTAATGAATTTAAAATTCCGCTATTTCATCCGATTCAGCCCATTTTTGCATCTCTGCTGGATCCATGGCCCGGAGAATTGGAATCGCAAGTAATTATCCAGAATTTTTAGGTTTTCGGTCGATTTGTTGTGCGGTTGAGTTTTTTTCTAGGCTGTACGAAATGATTGAGAAAATGGCGTCGTTCGTCAAATCAAGTTGATTGCTTCCATCAAATTTGAAAATTGGTGCTTCAAAATGAAGTTGCTCCTAATCAAGGAATATTGCTGGAAGGCCATCAGCAGAAGAACGAAGCCGGAGCCCGTCACCTCAGCTTGGACGACGAAAGACCAGCAGGCCATGACGACATATGTATTAGAAAAGCGAAAACGGCAAAGGAAGCATGAGAGAATTTGGAAAAAAAAAGTGCATGTGAAGAAATCTCGCTTAACTTTTCAAAAGGTCCTAAGTAACATTTTTTTCATGAATTAATTTGAGTACTGCAATCAAAAGCTTTCTTGTTGTTTTGTTGATTGCGCTATTCAAATTAATTCATGAAAACAATGTTACTTAGGACCTTTTGAAAAGTTAAGCGAGAAATATCTCAGCACGAGAGTGTCTCTCATGAGGAAAATTTGCCGCCTTTGGCTGGAGCACAACGGTGACATGGAGGCGCACATCGGATTTGGTGGAAAAGTTGAACGCGCTGCAACAAAATGATGTGCTGGACGACCAATGGTTGGTGGCCATTTTGTTTATCAGTCTCCCGGAAGAATATGAGACTCTAGTGAAGGCTTTGGGTGCAGGGCCAGGTGCGACTTTGACCTTGGATCTTGTCAAAGGCACATTGCTGTGTGGTGTAAAACGATCTCGAAGCGTTCGACTGGGCGTTTGCTGCCGGCGGTCCGGTCGGTAATGAGACATCGAGTATTTGGATTCTCGATTCCGGAGCGATGAGAGACCTTTTATTGCGAGTCGATACGATGGATCTTATAGAGTTAGCCAATTTGGTGAGATTTTTGGAGGCGTTGGATGGCCTACTGTCTATCTCCACTTCTGCTCAGATCGAGTCAAGCTTCTCAACGAGGCTGCAACAGTTTGCAATGTCTGGAACTGCAACACACGATCCCACTGAATTCCATAATATCATCGTCCTCTCCAATCTTGATCGATAGTTACGATCAATCGTCCAGTTCAAATATGATACAAGTAAGTACTGCTAATATCAATGCACCATCCAATACGAATTTCTCAACGCGTACTACTCCTTCATCTTCTGCTTCTGGGTCTATTTATGAATTGGAAACTTGATAATGATTTTTTATAATTACAATGAAATGAAATTGTTATTTGAAAAGCATTCTAAGAACTTCATTAAAATTGCATTGCACAATGCGAGGAGTCTAATGAGTGATATTGATAACTACTGCGCTTTCATAGCCAATTCTCGATTAGATGTTCTGTCAATTACCGAGACTTGACTTGAACCTTCAAATACTAACAAGTCAGTTGAACTCGAGGGGTATGCAAACGTTAGATCTGAGAGAAAAATTAAGAAAAAAATTAGAGGCGGTGGAGTCGCATTTTACGTAAAAAAAAGCTCTTACACGTTTTGTTATCTCCAAATCTAAAACCGGAAAGCGGAATCGAATTGAAAATATATTACCTATAAATTATTAAAAATATATTATTACACCCAACCGGCGAATGTTAGATTTTTTTACAATTCTGCATAAGAATCTACCAAAACCTGTATAAGAACTGGGCATATGCGAAATTGTTAGATTCTTACACAAGTATTGTATAAGAATGTACCAATTTTGCAAGCTTTTCTAACAATATTTGTATAAGAGCTTACATTTATTGTATAAGAATCTAACAATTTTGCATATGCCCAGTTCTTATACAAGTTTTGGTAGATTCTCATACAAAATTGTCAAAAAATCTAACAACCGCCAGTTGGGTGTATATTATAAAATAAAATAAATAAATTTAGTTTGTGGTATTGTTTATAAGCCACCTGATTTAAATATTTCTAAGCTTGAGACAATTTTCAAAATTTTGTCAGACATTTGCTCGACTGAAACTAACGTTTTAGTAATGTGCGATTTTAACATACATATAATGAATCGAAAGTCATCAATGACGGTAAAAATGATTGATTTTCTAAATGTATTATCTTTCAAGATCGTACCTACGCAACCTACTTGTTATAAACCAACCTCATCTTCAACTCTTTATCTTATTTTGGGAACTTGTATGAAAAACTTGACCAATGTCTATCAATCATCGATAGGTGGAATCAGTGATCATGATTTGATTTGCATTGATTACAAATATAAACTTTCTAAATGAATCCACAAAAATGGAAAAATTTCACTCTTCTGCGCAACTGAGCTAATCAAGAAATTAAACAAAGAAAACAAGAATATTTTATTTCTCAATTGAGTGCTGTTGACCTTCTCGCAAAGCAATTCTGGACAAATATTAGACGACTTGGTTTGAAACATATCAACACTCTAGTAGATGGAGGTAATGTTGTGACTGATAGTTTGAACGTTTTCAAATTGAAAGCAACGTAGACTCATAACACACTTTTTCATTCAAATGTGTAACAAACGATAAAAATCTTTCTGAAATCATCGCTGCTTCATGCGATGCTGTTGGCATCGACAACATCCCATTGAAAGTTCTGATTCCATTGATCATCGATTACTGTGCAATGTTACCGTATAAGGTAACAATGAGGCAACGAGCTGACACGGGTTTCAGTACCATAAAGAATTAACTAAGAATTGTAAGACTTCGCACGTAGTATTTTTTGAGACCATGAATACCTTCAATTTATTTGAGTATTCTGGCTTAATAGTGTATGTACGACTAACGCCTCTCACACTCCTGACTGACGGACCAAATTAATCGAGGCGAATTCCTCGCGACAACACGAACTCCGGGGCGAATTGGAAAGAGCGAAAAAACGACGAGGAACGAGGAGGAAGGAGGGTTCGGGGAGTAGAACGGAGACTGACCTCGAAGCGAGTTCAAAAAAGGGATCGCTCTTGAAGAAAAGGGAAAAACCCGCGTGTTCAGTGAAGTGTCCGGGAAACCCGGCCGCGCTAAGCATCGGACTTTTTGGAGTCAAGGAGATCTCGGAATCACGGAAGACATCGAGAACCACGGCCTTCCACTGACGATCCCGTACCGCTCGTAGTTGCCTTTCCCATCCAAACAGCCGGCCACGTGGTACCCTCGTTCCGTCCTAGTAATTGGGGACACATCTGCCGTACTTGGCCTGCGCTTTACTGGACTGTCACCATCCACCGGGAGTTCACCGGCCCTATCCTGACCAGGGCACGATCTGACTGTAATAAGTGCCTCATCAAGTAACCCGGCCACCTGGGATACCTTACGGGCCGTCTACAAATCACGCCTTGTATTGTCGTCATCCGGCCGGAACCTCGTTACGCTGTTTTTTTTGTCACTTTGTGGGGATAGACCGGCATCCACGACTCACCTAGGCCCAGAGAAGCCTCAGTGCAGCACTCAGTGACATTGGCAGGTCAGCCTTTGATGAGCACGAGTTTCTACGCGTCCAACCAATAGCCACATCCCGAGACCACCCGCCGTGGACGGCCGGTGTCGTGCTTGATAGTTGTCTAGCAGAGTATCCCGCGACTACGGGACCACGAGAAATTAATTGTTGAACCGGCATTCGATCAACTGAAGGCTCCAAGCAAGTTCTACGTGTCCAACTATAACCCGGCTAGGAAGCGAACCCACTGTGGGTTTTGGAGCTCACGTCCAAATAAGCCGCATGCCAACAATGGGCCCCAACGTGTCCGATCGGCCAAACCAGAACTAACGCCTTAAAGACTAACCCTAAATCGAAACCTCAAAATTTAATAAAAACATGTTATAAAATGTACTCTACATTTTTATTTTACTCGATTTCCCGCATGCTTGTTGTCTCGTCTTGATTACGTCCGCTTCCGTGTAGATAAGGTCCGTGTGTTCCCTCAAGCAGGTGTTGCGTGCCGACCCTGAGATAAGACCCTAGTGAGCTAGTAAGGAGGACGTTAGGACGTCCCCTCCACAGACGTGAGGACGTCAAAGGAGGTAGTTACAGCAATAAGCTTAAACATAATTTTATGTAAGATTATTTATCCGTAAATTTAATACACTCTTATTTGTCAAACCAAAAACAATATGTAGAGTTCAACAACAAACAATCTCAGCTGATCCCTGTCCTGTATGGTGTAACTCAATGATCGTTCCTTTTTTTTCCTTGTTGGGTATTTTAATCACTGCGACCATTTGTTAGATCTATTGTGATATATGCCCCATTTGATATAGCTTTGTCAAGTTGACGCACCATTGCTATGTAGAGCAATTGCATCACCTTGACTGCCAGCGTCTTCCCAATGCGGTATTATGGTTCTGATGAATCGTACTACCATATTGGGATTTGTTCTCCAAACTTCAGAGGGTTCTATCAGCCCCTTGTTGAAGAACTGTATTCTTTTCCTAAAAATTGCCGGACAATGGCATAACAGATGTTCCGAGTCCTCTACATGTATGCCGCAGAAACGACATATGTCATCTTGAAGTTTTCCTAGCAGCTTCAAGTGATAACGGCTCGGGCAATGGCCTGTTATAAGACCTGTATATGTGCTAAGATCTTTTTTCGAAAGATCTAAAATTTTGCGAGTGATAACTACGTTTGGTGTGATGAAACGTTTAGACTGCCTCGCAATTAAGGTGTTTTTCCAGATGTTTTCTATTTTTGAATGTTCCCAAGATTTGAGTTCCATTCTAAGAGAACACGCAGATACACCACAAAATGGTTCGGGACCTATGAATTGTCGAGATGAACCAAGTCTTGCCAGCATATCAGCTCGTTCATTGCCTTCAATGCCACAATGACCAGGAACCCAATACAGGTTCACTTTGTTACGACTACTCAAGGTTTGGAGTGACTGAACACATTCCCAAACGAGTTTAGATGTGCTGCTTGACTATCAGACATTATGCAAATATTTGAATGCCTGTAATTTCGCCGTAAGCCTCAATTAGAACATTCAAGAATAGCCTGCTTGGAAAACAGTTGGCCACTTTACCATGGGAATCGAAATATTCGTCCCTGGGCCAGTTACGCCTGCTCCAACTTGATTGTTCAATTTTGAACCATCGGTGTAAAACACAATAGATCCTGAACGAAGATTTGGTCTTCCATTTGTCCATAAGCTTCGTTTCTCCTCATCCAATCATCGTTGTTTGTAATCAGTGAATTGATACTTATTTTGCTTAGAACAGGGCATCTTACCTGTTAAGTCACCTTCGAAGAGGTTTGAATCTCTTTTGATGATCGTTCCTTGGTCCACTTCTATTCTCACTGTATATTAAGGCTCAAGGCTCCATCATAATGTTTTGAAAATTAATGACTGTATCGCTTGTTTGTAATAGTGATGGAATTGGTACGGAAAAGTGCAGCGGCGTTAAATAAATTTTGTTAACAACTGGGGTGGGTGGAAATGGGGTGTTAAAAATATACCAGCTGATGCATAATGTTGCCAGAATTGACGAAATGCTTATTTTATATCATAACACATGTTCATGGTTTATCAAATATATTGGTATTTATCGGTTTAAAAAATTGTATACACCACTTGGAATGTAACAGAAGCTTACATAACATGTTAAAATATTTATTTCTGGTTTATTTGTTCATTCCAACAAACAGAAATGATTTTTTCCAATAAATAAATTTGGCAACGATGAAGAGATGATTATTTTCTTGTGTATGCACACCTTTGTTTGCGTGTTGGCTGGCATATACGTTGTATTGTTCAGATTGAATGAAGTTGCATCGCGTAGATTTTGTACTCACCATTTCACTTATTGCGCTAGTGAATTTGAGTCTTCCGCATTTTATTGCATTCACAATACGGTCGTCAAATTTGTCTCTCACTTCGATTTTTGGAAAGCAGTTTTCAACAGTTTTTGGACGTGAAGTGAATTAATTGGTAGTCAAGGTTGAAGAAAAATGTGAAACTCAGTTAGTGAATATGTTTTAGGAGTGATAAAATCAAGGAAACAGTGGGAAAAGATCAAGTGAGAAATCAAGTGCGTGTGTATGTGTTTGCTCCGAACGTTCGGAGTTAGTATGCGTTCGATAAAAATGTGAATGTCATCCTAGGAAAAAAGCAGTTTTCACCGTTTTTCCAGCAATTTCTCAGTGATTGTTAATTTGGATGAGTGAAAAATTTATATGGAAATGTAATGAATATGAAATTATGGAGGTAAGTCGGCAAATAGCCCCACAATATTGAATATACACAGGATTTTGTTTTTACACGATTTTTTTTCGCACGTATTTTTGATCGTGTGACTTCAACTTACCACCAAAATCTTCACAACATGTCTCAAAAAATCCAGAATAAATCAAAGAAAAATCACATGATAATTAATATGCGTTAAACATTCAGGTTGAGTGCAAAATTGAAAAAATGCAATTCGTGTAAAAACAGAATCCAGTGTAGTTCAAAACTTTATTAGTATTAGTGCGGATTCGAATAAAATCATCGTCATTGTCGGATTGATTACGGTTTATAGAGCCTTAATGATTACCATTATCTGTATGTGTATTGGTGGCATCCAGAATGAAGATCAAAGCGTGTAGCTGTTCGGTAGAGCGTATGTCGGAAGCTGGGAGCTGCGGATAGAGTCAAAACGAGTGCCAAAAAATCTCCAAGGTAAGCTGTCAAAAAGTATCCATCGCATCGAGAGAGGTTTTGTGCATTTTGAGCGCAGCCGAGAGAGTACACGTATAAATCAACTCATACTAAATATAGCTCATTTTGAACAAATTTCAATTTTCTGGCGTCATTTTAAATATATTGACGGATTCAAAATAAGTGGAGGGTATGAATTAATTTAATATTCGACACGTTAATTCATGCGACGCAGTAAATTGACGAAATCTTTATAATCAATTTTATAAAGATAAACACAATGATAATTCAATGTGAGAAAATCGTAACGTGCACATTGAACACCGAGAGGAAATTTGCGAGTTTCAAGCAAAATATCTTGAAAATTGGATTCGATCGAGTCCGCAGCTCCCAGGTCGGAAGATATATCGTGTGCCGTTTCCAAAATTGGCGAGAAGCACGTCTTAAGACGTTTTGGACCTGATCCACATGGATACCTGTGGTCCTATGCAGGCTGCGACGCTTATTGAAGGCACTACTTCCTGACGTTTATACACAGTAAACTCAGATTACTGGGGTCGGTAAAATTTTACCGGGTTTTCAAACAGCTGAACGTTCGGTAATGAGCCCGGTAATTTTTTGGATTACCGAATACTCGGTAAACATAATTTAATTTGAACTGTCAAAAAATGCAGTTTGTTCGGTAACAAATTGATGACGTGTATAACAGAACGTCGGTAAAAGTTTAACAATATCATCGGTAAAACGTTATTGGTATTACTGATCGATCGGTAAAGAGATGTTTTTTTTGGGTTTCAAAATTCAAAACAGAAAATAATATTAGAAAAGGAAAATAAGAATTGACAGAATATAATAAATAGTTGTTTAAATAGAAGCGTCTTGGTGAAAACATTAAATCACAATTTCATTTTCCTTTACATCCAGTTATAGGTGGTTATAGTAAGCCGAATGGGAAATTGCGATCTTTTATTTCTGTGCAATATTTAAGAATTTTAGATCTGCTGTTTCTCACAAAATGCCGGAAAACATTACTTTATACAGTAGCCGTTCGATAACTGCAAAATGTTTACTTTTCAGTTAACGAATGCCGTTCGATAACTGCAATGCATTCTAGACGTCAAACGGTTGTCAATCGACGTCAGATGCAATAAAAGTGCATTTAAATGTGCAGCGCAATGCAGCTGTCATTGAGTTTGACATCAGCTTGAAGTTTAGCGGTCCGATAACTGCAAAACTGTTGCAACTATCGAATTGCAGTTAAAAAGCATTGCAGTTAAATGACTTGCAGTTATCGAACGTCTACTGTATGTACATTTATATCTGTTGCATTGTTATTCCATCCTTCCACAATGTCCATAGATTATTTAATTCGAAATCCAATGTAAAAAAACTAAAAATGTGTAACCTCAAGCAAAATCACATTTGAACTATACCGTGTCCCATTGGAAAATGCAAATGGCGACTAGGTTTGTCATCGAGTTGCAGTTGTTAGCAGTTGTATTCGGTAATTTTGGAAGCATATTTGAAGGGGTGTTCGGTAAGACTTTAATTTTTACGGTCAATGTCAGTATTTTTTTACCGTACAGCCGAACAAAAAATAATTGCCGAAAAAATCTGTAGTTTTATTTGCGGTCCTCAGTACTTTTGTTTCAAATAACTGAGTCATCGGTAGAAAATATCAATTTTGACATTTGGTTTACTGATATCTCAGTAAAATCAAAATTTACTGAGCTAGATCTGTAAAAATAATTACCGAACAACAAAACCCTGGTTAAGTGTGTAGATGACTTTATCAAGAACACAGATGGACAGTAGGGTGGCTCAAATTAGTATGGGAAAAACTTTTTTCAATTTTTTTATGGGTCTCTTATTCGGTTCTATTTGATTCCCTGATGCTCTGGACAAAATTTCATAATTTCAGTAAAATGCTAATAGCTTTGCCTAATAAAGTCTAATCTTCTCGCGTTTTTCAGCATAACATTCTATATATTTAATTCTACAAGAACTGAATGAGTATCATGGTTGTAGATAGTAAATTGTGCCGACCAACTGCAAATCACTGTATTAGGATGTTTCTGCATACATTTTTGCATATAAACTTCCAACGAGTTTAGCACCACACAAACGTTGACCGATTTGGCTGAAATTTTGTCCAAATCATCAGGGCACCAAATAGAATCGAATAAGAGGGCCTATTAAAAAATTGAAAAAGTGTTTTTTGAGCCACCCTAATGGTCTACATCCTACGATGAAAATCGGAAACGCTGGACAAGCTACGAGAGTACGTCGAAATGGTAAAAACCAAGTTTGGTAAAAGACCAAAGATTCTTCGCTCGGATAACGGAGGTGAGTACACTGGTAATGACTTTAAAGGATTTTGGAAGCAAAATGCCATGTCGGGCAGTTCACCGCGCCGTATTTGCCGTGGAAAAACGGCACACTGGATAGTAAAAACTAAGGGTATGCGATAAGACACTTTTTCCTAACGAAACGAAACGAAACGAAATTTAAAATGTCTGTGTTAATTCGAAATGAAACGAAACGAAATATATATTTACTTTCGAAACTTCGAAACGATACGAAATCAACGTCCATTTAATTCGAAATTTTTCGAAACGAAACGAAATTGAATTTTTTTCCGCGGAATTTTTATTGAATTGATTTTACATTATGTACGGAATTCTGATTTAATTTTCTCAAAGTCAAATAACTGCTTTGCGACCAATAGAATTATAGTAACAGAAGCAGCAGTATTTCATGAATTAATTTGAAAAGCGCAATCAACAAAACAACATGAATGCTTTTGATTGTAGTACTCAAATTCAATCGATCAAATTATAATTTTTTTTACTTAGGTCCTTTTGAAAAGTTAAACGAGAAATCACCGTGTTCCCGTTTACCATTGGCGATAAGGCAATACCCCAGCATTTGTGCCGCTTTCAAAAGAATTCATCCTGGAGTGGGTGCTCCCGTATCTGATCAGTTTTGTGTCAGTTCAGCTTTATATCAATATATATCAATGTATATAATAATATATATATATCCCAGCCAAAAGTTTTGGTTCACCCTCGAAAAATATAGCCAAAAGTTTTTGGCCGTATTTTCGCCGTCTTACATCCGATTTCGGGTATTGTTAGCTCAATACAAAGAATATAAGTAGATCTTGCATCGTAGGTATTTTAAACTAATAATTTTTATTTTTTATGTGCTAAAATATTACATAAAGATACACATTTTTCTTAAATTTATGTCACAAAATAAAGTTGATTTTTACAAAATTGAGCCCACAAAATTTCGAAATAAAAAGTGGAACGGAACCCAATTTTTATCATCTTTGATATGCTTTGATGAAACTTCGGCGAAAAAATCTTGTTTTATTATTAAAAATCAAAATGTTTACTCAAGTGCATGTTATGCATCGGCCAAAAGTTTGGGTTCACTCTTTTTTCAAGTTTTAGTTTAGGCAAAATATACATTGAAGAACATTACTGCCGCTAACCGCAAGTCAGCCTTATCTGTATATGGCGCCCATATACAGATAAGTCCGACTTGCGGTTAGCGGCAGATTAGGTTCCAAACAAAACGTCAAGAACTATACTTAAGACAATATTTGGCTATAATTCAATCAAATCGCATATGCGGAGAGTGAATCCAAACTTATGACCGGTTTACCATATAGTGGATGAACCCAAACTTATGGCCGATGCATACCATGCACTTGAGTAAACATTTTGATTTTTTAAAACAAAACAAGATTTTTTTGCCGAAATTTTATCAATGCATCTCAAATATGATTAAAATTGGGTTCTATTCCAGTTTTTATTTAGAAATTTTGTAGGCTCAATTTTGAGAAAAGAATTTTCAACATAAATATAAGAAAAATGTGTATCTTAATGTAATATCTGAGCACATAAAAAATGGAAATTATTAGTTTAAAATTCCTACGATGCAAGATCTACTCATATTCTTTGCATTGAGCTAACAATACCCGAAATGGGAAGAAAGACGGCGAAAATACGACCAAAAACTTTTGCCTATATTTTGCGAGGATGAACCCAAACTTTTGGCCGGGAGTGTACATATAATATCCATACATATAATATAGGAATTGGGGGATTTTTTTAAAATATTTTGATTAAAATTCTATTTAAAACTTTATTTCATTTAAGACTTATGTGATTATGTTGAAGCATACGTCATATTCATTTATCAGCGTCGTTTTATGGTATTGAGCTAAATCAAAACCAGAATATACGAATACAGTATACGCAGATAGAGAATTGTTAATAGCATACATTTGCTCGCTAGACGAATCCTCTGCACCTTTCTAAAATGCACAAAGATATGTCTTTCAAATTGTGTTTTAGTAATGTTATCGCAAAGCTTTTACGACTGTAGTTTGCTAGGTAAGAAGAAATAATTTGTACTGCCCCCTTCAAAAACTTGTAACAAAAGGATATCAGTTCCCTTCAAATTTAACCTTTTTATAGGAGATCCATAGTCTTATATTTTTTTGCAAAAGATGTTCAATTTTGATACACATAGTTACGTTTTTCATTTGAGTTGTTTTTCACGAGATATCGCGAAACAAAAATTTCAGCTGCTGGTGGGACTTGAACCCACCCTATTTCATTAAGTTCACGGGTGTATTACCAATTATACAACAGCTGCCCTTGCGAGAAGTTGTTTCATTACCAGCTGATAACAATGGGATATCAGTCAATTCTCCGTATCCATCGAATCTGACTTCCATTACAAGTCATTAATCAAGAAAAATATAGTCTTATATACAATAAACTCGACGAACCAAGCTATTGTCATTTGTTTGTCCTTGTATATGTGTTTGTTCATATGAGGCATGCAAAAATTGTTGTCAAATTTTCATCCTCAACCGACTTCAATTAAGTGTAAGAAACAGCTGCTATGGACAGTATGAGCCGGCCACGCCCTTACAGTCAATTTGGGGTAAGGAGAGGAAAATTAGTTTGATACTCATATTATAAGATTATACATCTCCGTGAGCGCCACGTGAAAGAAATCTTTGATTTGTTGAAAAGGTAATTCATGTGAAGCCACCTTGGAAAGCGACTAAATATTTATAGTAAACGAAGTTATTTTGAAAACTCGAAGACGAAAACCGTGTTTCAAAACAATCCAATGCAAAATCATGTACTTTGTTTTATGTTTTCCTGAGGGCCTTCTTAACTCTTAAGCGGTGCTTAGTCATGCGCTTAAACCTGGTTTGAGACATAAGCGGTGAAGAAGTTGGTCTTTAATAAAAAAGAGGCGCTCTAAAAATACTTCACAAGGGCCTCAGGAATTCACGCCACGATTTTGCCTCTTTGACAAAGTTGTACTGATCTGATTCATATCTGATTACATTTACACTCTTACAAATATTGAGTCGGATCACTTTTGAAAAAAAAAATGGAATATTAAAGATATTTTTCGTTTTCTGTTGGACACCGAAGACGTTTTATAGAAGAAAACTAAATACGTATTTGTCGATTCAGAATGGGATTATGCAGTAGGCGTTAATAGAAAAATTTGTAAAACATTAAGTTTTGAAAATAGTTTTATGATTTTGTTCAGCGGCGCAGCCAAAATTTTTCATAATGCTCGACCGTACGTGACAGTATGGCTCAAGTCTCAATTTGTTTCGAAATTCCGCAGAATTCCGTTAAATTTCGTCATAAGCTAGTTATTTCTAGCGAAATTTTTGTAATTTTACGAAACGAAACAAAATCAAGAAATCTGATTTCGCCATGCTCAAATTCCGCGAAATTCCGCGGAATTTCGTTTCGAACCACCTGAAACGAAATTTTTCGAAATACCGCATATGCTTAGTAAAAACCAGTATCTGGTGGAAATGACCCGCTGCACGCTATTCCAAGCAAGGCTTGATGATCGGTTCTGGGGTGAAGCCATATCAACTGCGAACTACCTTCAAAAACGTATGCCTTCCCGTATTAACCCTGTCGTGCCATTTTAACACTGGCACGGATTCAAGCCTAATCTGTATCATATTCGTCTTTTCGGTGTTGATGTGCACAGCTATGTTTCGAATGAAAAGTGAGGTAAGCTTGACAAGAAAACAAGGAAGCTTACGCTGATAGGCTACAGCGATGAATCCAAACCATACCGTTTTGATGATGTTTCTAGAAAAGTTAGTTAGTCGAGACGTTAAGCTCATGAACAGCTTTGGACAATCATCGAGATAAGGAACTCCATCTACCTCCGGTGAAATGTTGATACATTTGATAGATGAAACAGCGGGTATGGTTCCGGCCAATCTATCGGCTGATTTTACAGCTGAGGCTGAATCACCTGAAGCACCTGAAGCGGATCAAGAAAAAGAGGATACAACGCTTGCAGCGAACGAAGAAGATTTGCGAAGATCATCCAGGCCAAACAAAGGCCAACTGCCTGCTCGGTATGCTTGCTTAGCTCAAGCTCCGGTTTAGGAGGAGCTCAAAACTTTGAAGGAAGCGTAGGCAAGTCCGGATAGCAGCAACTGGAAGAAAACGATGCTGGAAGAGCTCTACTCAATGACAAGTAACGACACCTGGGACTTAGTCAAGGTTCCGCAAGAAAAGCGTGTGTTAGGGTGTATAAATGGACGGTGAAGCGAGGAATGGTTGGCCGGCAGGATGACATCAAGACATCGTTTTTACCCGGTGACCTTGAGGATGAGTTAAAAGACAGAATCACCGTCTTCAACCACAGGTCGTACAGACTGAACACCTAACACTCCGGTTCCGATTCTCAGACGAATACTTTCAAACCTTACGCAGCTTGACTGTAATGCACATTGAAAAATTGTGCGCTACTTGAAGGGTTCAATCAACCTCAAAATTCGGTTGAGCAGTCGAGGAGACGTGTCTGGATTGGTGGGACATACCACATAACATAAGTGGATCTTAGAACAAAATCCAATCCAAAAGTTGACCCCCTTTTGATGAGCCAAAACTGTTATAATTGGGAACGGGAACATCGTTCTGTCATTTTCAAGTGTAAACAAATACCATATGATCAGAAAACTATAACACTTTTTTCCAAGACTACAAAGAGCAAGATCTGTAGCCAAAGTATAATGATATTTATTTTTCTATCATCAATTTTTTACATTATTTTTAAAAATGACGGTTTGCATCCAAAAGAAGGTCTCTCCTATGCTGTTACTAACCAATTTATATTTGATGAAATCTAATTTGATTAATTTGTGTTGTAAACTTCTATTTTCAGGCGATTTTTGATGAAATGTTCGTCTTTTATCCATTTTAACTTATTTATCATACGAAAATAAAATTCCTCTAAAATATTATATCATATTTTCGAGTCAGCATGGTAAAAATCTAGATTTTATTCAACATGAGTAGAAAAGTATATTCCTTAGAACTGTTCTACATTGGGAACGAATCTTTATATACGCAGTCTTCGGTTTTTTCGAAAGGATGACGAGGGATACAGCAATGTTTGTCTACGATGCGCAACAATCACAAAATAGATAGATTAGAAGCAACATTATAAATTATCAATCGTACGAAAGCTAACTCGCTTATCATAATGCAGGAGAGCATCGCAACTGTGAGGTGTTTCCAATTTGGATATAATATTAAATGAAAATGTGTTGATTCAACATTGAAATCAAGATAATCTTTATCATGCCATGAAGCACGTAATCTGAATAGGTTATTCCGATGTACGATATTAATGTTATCTCTTTCCATGGCATTCTTTTCATTGTTAGAACATTGCTTTTAGGTTGATAGTACTTCGAATACTCCAGGCGGGTGTCAAGCTGTCAAATGTTTGTTGCCTCCAATCAAGCGAATGCCGACGGCACTAACACTACGCCGTAGTCTATGAAAAATAAACACTGCAGTGAGTGAGAATGTTCTGAAACGCATAATATTAGGATAATACCAGGAAACAACTGTTCCTGCTCAGCACAGAGTTTCTTCTACCAAAATAATTATTTATCTGCATATTTCGCGTAAGGAATAAAGTGAAAACACTTCATTTTTACGGATTTGGTGTATTTTTGTTCGTTGCAATATTTAATTTAATATGTGCTTTCGACACCACTCTCTTTTGTAAAAACAGTAAACAATACAATTTTTCACAAATACCACGACAATTTATGATAGTATATGAGGTTTTTGACATTGGAGTATAAATTTATGCGCCAAATAAGAGGGTACTGTCATACTTGCCAAACTCCATATGAAAAAAATCCGTTGTCGCCCCTCTGGAATACTCTTCACCAAAAGTAGAGCAATTTCAACGACATGTGAAAAGGAAACAGAAAACACCAAAACTGTGCATTGAACATTTAACTGAGAGTAAATCCAGGTGAGGCATCACCTTTTTAAAAATCGATATTTCTTCAAAATAAACCGATAAAGGAAACTCTACTTGTTTTTATTGATAGCTTAAGGAAACATAGTGTAGAAGACTTTTGAAAGACAAAAAGTCGGTTACATACATGTTAGAAAAAAAGTCAAATTCGGGTGCGATGCCACACCACTGGGAGAGACGCCACACATGGGAACTGTTTGAGAAATGCGGTTAATAAATATGCTCATAGCAATAAATGAGCATTTGATATGCTTTTCGAATAAAACATAATATTTCAACCAAACACCAAACAAATTCATCGTTTACTGGTTAAGAGCCCGTGCGCGGCGTACGAATGGATTTTGTTCGGGTTTGTCGAATCAATATCAATACAATATTTAATCAGTTACATACCTTAAACTCCTTTTTTTTCTGCTTTAATATTGCTTACCCCAATCTCCAATTAATTATAGAAAATACAAACAAATTCAAATTCTTATGTATAATTCCAAAACTTATAGCTTATAATTTTCCCACATAAGCCGAGAGCTTCTTATTTGAAACCTTGAACTTCATAGAATTTCTAATATTGAGACAAAATAATTTCCAATTTTAAACAGAAATCGTTGCAATCTTCTATTGCAACGAATAACTCCTTGTACCCTTAGTATAAAATAGGTTATGTTTTAAGTTTTATGATTCCAACGCGAATCGTATTCAGATATTCAATATAAGTCGCTTGACCCCTTGTTAGATCAAATACTGTTATACTATCTTCTGACGTTTCGATGTTCCGTATAACAAATAAAAAGTGTTATAAGGGTACAACTTTTGCTACCCGAGTTACACATATGTTATGTGCATACCATGTGGACATACCGATGCTAATTGTAATGATTTAGATCAAACAGGACAAACAGTCATGCCTGAAAATGATGCAGACGGAGAAGTTCAGCAATAGGACAAAACACTAATGGCGAATTCGTTTTTAAACCTGGGTCAGTGCCAACCCGAACCCTGAATAAAAAAACATTTTCAGGTCCATCTGTCATTGGATATGTTGGTGTGCGTAGCATCGTGTTTGTTTTGACTTGAAACATATGATCCAGGACATCCAGTGCACTAGCAGTGCGTTGGCCTTGACTAATCAGATCATGATAAATAAAAAAAGTGCGTGAACTGTTTTTGCGGATAATGGAATTTACTTATGGTCGGCGGATATATGTATTTAATTATTTATACTCTATAATGTTGTGCACATTTTTATACAAAGAATTCCGTATAGAATTCATGTAAAGGAGATTTTCTATTCTACAAAAAATCATCTAATAAATCATATTGATATTCCAATCACTATTTCTGCAAAAGTTTTTTTTTATACACTCAGAAGCATGTAATAAAAATTCTACAGAATAAGCTAATTTTTTTTCCTCGCCACCCCTCCTGATAAAGGTAGCCTCACACCTCGGAAATATTTTCCGTCGGATTTTCAATGGGGCCGGGATTTTGATTTTCCGTGACATATAAACATATGTAAAAATACAGGGGAAAAAATCTGTGGACTAAATTCCCGAGTTGTGAAGCTACCTTAATGCTAGGATTTCCTTCTGAAATTCAATAGTCCAACATAGAAAACATAACAACGTTTTGCTCCGAAAGTTCCTTCAGGAATTCCCCCGCA
The DNA here is from genome assembly GCF_024139115.2 of Armigeres subalbatus. Lineage (NCBI taxonomy): Eukaryota > Metazoa > Arthropoda > Insecta > Diptera > Culicidae > Armigeres > Armigeres subalbatus. The sequence goes on from NC_085141.1 coordinate 229,493,535, forward strand.
GGTTTTATCTCTACATGTTCCTTGAGGAAATTTTACGAAAGTTCCTTGTGGATTTTTTCCGGAAGTTCCATGAAGGATTCCTCAGAAAGTTCCTTGAAGGATTCATCCGAAGGTTTCTTCAGAATTTCCTCCGAAAGTTCCTTCAGATTTTCAAAGGAATTCATCTCGAAGGGATCTTTCGGAAACAAATATGGAGGAATGCCTGAAAGATATCGCCAATGAATGCATACAAGAATTCAAGAAAGAATTACTGGAATTAAATTCTGAAACGCACGAAAGAGTTTTTGGAATAATTTCAAAAGAAATTCTGCATATTATTTAAGAAAGAATTCTATTCGGTATTCTTCAAATATATTTGTCTGACAATTCTTAGCGGATTTTGTGAACGGGTTTCAAGGGGAATTCCCTAAATAATTCCATCCACCGACCTAATTTAGGACACAATCTGTGAGGAAAACCCTGAATGAACGTAAGAATAACTTCCCTAACAATTATTTTTAAAACTGAATCTAGACAACAGTACCAGATTAATTTCATTTAAAACTACAATAACAAATATAACGAAATTCCTGAAAAAAAAATTCAACGCGCATTTTATTTGAATAACAGACAGTTTCGTTTTTCCCTTCTGCTTGTTTATTCCGCCCAGTCCCACCCACTCATATGGTTTTGACAGTTGAAGTACAGTTGTATTGGTGAACCCGGTGCGAAACCGTGAAACAACACAGTGCGAACCCGACAGCTTTGGGGTTGGAACTAGTGCGAACCTAGTTCCAACCTGAGCGAATAAAAAAACACTTTGACAGCACTTAGGTTGGAACTGGTTCCAACCTAGGTTGGAACTTTTTAAAAACGAATTCGACATAAGTTCAATTTCATAAAGGACCTGTGCCAACTCGTGGCACGTATTCGTGTTGAACAGCTTCGACGATTGTGTGGCCTGAAGTAGTAGGAGCCGATGTTGAGGAGAAGTGTAGAGGTTTTGGCTACACGGCTACTTCCACGTTAGAGTGAGAACTGTTCCGTTTAATTCTCTCGCTCTGTTTTAAAAACAAAACTTAATTCATATAAACAACAACGAGTTTCAACTATGTCGAGTCGTAGAGTGTTATCTCGATCCGAAATCCGGTATTTCATCCGATTCCGTCCATTTATGCAATTCCACATTTTAAAGCTATCATATGGCACCCGCGATTAGGGCACTACCCAAGTAACATTTTAAGTTTTATAACGCTCTTGAAGACTATAATTTACACTATAAGAGTGTTATAAAACAAGCATATAACCAAAATGTTAATAGGGTAGCTAGAGGTTGGAACGGCACCCGTTGAAAAGTGACGACTGAACATCATAGAACTAAACATTTCCAGAATTATTCCAGCCCAGCAATGCTCCCGTTAGATGGAAACTGGGAATGGTAACAAGTACCTACCTAGGGCAAATCATGAATAAGAAATCGAGAGATTTGCATCTCGTTTTGTCTGTAAGTAAAAACGGTGCGTGAGAGTGCTTGAATTGGAAATATTTTGTTGTAAGGTTTTGATTATATGGAATAATCATGTATAAAACCATGCAGTAACAAGTACTGGTAAAACAATATAATAATTTATGGAAAATCCTCTCAAATATTCTATTTTTTTGGCATTAAGCGTTTGGCAAACAATCTTTTTTATGTCTTTATTGAAACTGAGACTGACTCGTCTCCAGCGGCAAACATTCTCCATTGATTCTTCCGCGCAGCTGTCGAAAATCGATTCGATTGTGATATACCATCTGCTACCATCTGGGCCCTCCTTAGCCGTGCGGTAAGATGCGCGGCTACAAAGCAAGACCATGCTGAGGGTGGCTGGGTTCGATTCCCGGTGCCGGTCTAGGCAATTTTCGGATTGGAAATTGTCTCGACTTCCCTGGGCATAAAAGTATCATCGTGTTAGCCTCATGATATACGAATGCAGAAATGGTAACTTGGCTTAGAAACCTCGCAGTTAATAACTGTGGAAGTGCTTAATGAACAAGCTGCGAGGCGGCAATGTCCCAGTGGGGGATGTAATGCCAACGAAGAAGAAGAAGAATACCATCTGCTGTCAGCATTCCATATCAATGCAATGCTACAAAAGTTCTAAAACTTCGATTTCCGCTGTGTAATCTGCAATCATCATTCCAACAATAAAAAGCATCTTTCGTGCTTGAAGAAAAACCATTCCCCTCCCACAGCGATTGAGCAACAGCACGAGATACCCAACTGTCCGGCTGACGACGACTTGGTTATTGATGATGCTCCCGCTGTTGACTTCAGTGCAGCAAACGTCCAATCATGTTGCCAAGTAGCAGGAAGGAGCTAGCCAAGTTTTTTTTGCCTGCTGCTGCATTGGATCCAATAGTTACCACCAGTATTCTTCAGATTTATCCCCATAGAGGTTTAGAAGGGCAGAACTTCCCTGATGGAATCATCGGCGGCTAACTGCGGCTGCTGGTGGTGGTGTGAAATGCTGAAGTGCTGAAGCAAAAATATGAAAAAAGCTGCAACTCATGTTCGATGAGATAAAACATAGCCGGGACGGGTGTTTTTGTTCGCTGTTGCATCACCACGCTGCTGCTCGGATCGTTCATGCTTCTGCCACTTCAACATGCTTCTGTTTGGGTGCTGCTCCAAAGTTCGGCCTCAACCATGCTCCCTAGCCAATTCGAAAAATTGCTCCCAACATCACTGGAGTGGCTCTATCATCATAACTTCGGGACTGAAGCTTTTGCCCCTCCCTGTAGCACTCTTTTGCGTCGGAAAACTAATCAACAAGTTGAATGATGATTTATTACTACATTTACTCCAAGTGGGATGAAGCGAAAAAGCTAGTTCGGTTGAAATATTACCAAGCAAAACTATTTAGCGGGTCAGTTATTGTGGAGATGTTTTAATAAGGTTCACTTGGCAGAAAAATAATGGGGTCAGCCGATGATGGATGCAGAGAACTTGTGCAGTTTGATCTGTGAAGTTATGACGTTGCGTCTGCGTCTCGATAAGTTTGATTAGAAGCATGGTCAACAACATCACTTAAGGGACCTACAAAACCGAGTTCAAACACTTAAAACACTAGAAAAAAGGTCGCTAAGGAAGGCTTGAACATATTTTGGTGATGTTTTCAATAATGGTTTTATTTATCACTAAATTAAATTTCTCAATTATCCCTACGAAACGTTCAAAAATTTATTCTATACGAAATATCATAACACTTCTTTACACCCACGCAACTTCAAACGAGTACTTTAAAATGCACTCAGAACCTGAATCCTATCTTAATGCCATTACCTTCTCTCACACCTCCCCAAGACTGGAATCGGTGATACGAGAGCCAGCTCGCCAATAAGCAGCCATCGCTTCGCATTAAGTGCAAAAGAAGAAAAGCATTAGACAACCATCCAACAGCCACTTTGCATCCAGACCACGGAGTAATACTTTAAATGTCCTTTGCGTGCAATAAACTTCGATCGAACTCGAATACACCGAAAATCAATCAAAAGTTTATCAGAAAACGGTAAATTTGCCCGCGAGTGCCGCACAAACCGAATCTGTCGCGGTTGCCTTTGGGCCCGTAAGCAATTGGATGGATCTTCGTTTGCGCTTACTGATGGTTTCCAGGAAACAAATTCGATAATTTTGAAACGGTAATCGGTCATAGGGTTCAAACTGTAATAACATGACTTAAATATGCTTGTGCTTCATTTGTTGCAGAACTTTGTAACTAGAATAACTTTTTCAGTTATACGCAATGATTAATAAGTTCAAAACTATGATGGACGTAGAAATTGTTTCAAATGGTTCCACATTGTCCCGCCGTTCCAGTGTTAATATAAGAAATCTTCATTGCCACCCCGTATCGGGCTCCGTATATTTTGTGTCTCCATTATCTCACCTGCAGTATTTACCTCTTGCTAAGTGCTGCAAAGCCTCGTACGGTACAGTGATTGAATATTTTCCGGGTGAGAATGCTCAGGATATCGAAAAAGACTTTACGCAAATGTGGTGCGCTTCTGCGGTCGGTCTTACTGTCCGTGATCCTCCCGACTTAGCGACGGACAACGTCGCCTTTTGTGGCTGCTTTCGTCTTGCGTAGGTACGACGACACGGGAGGACGATTGAATGGAAGTATTTACGCTGAATCGAGGCAATATTTGCGCCTACACAATGTGGGGCTTATGCTTTCAAATCGAGCCAATGACTGACTGTTTAACGCAACCACACTATCAATTGGGCTTTGAAAGCATCATTAATTATTGGCAATTGTAGGAAGTTTGTTATGCAGCATCAGTTGGACTTCGCAATATGCTAACCTGATTTTGCTTTTCTCTTACAATATGGTGTCCTACCGAAAGGTGAAAAGTGTGTTGACTTTGCTAATCATTCTTGCGTTAAACTTGTGTAAACGTGTGTGGATATTAGAGTGGGGCGCAGTTATATGAAGAAACGCGAACTTCATCCAATCGAGTTAAAATCAAGGTTTTTCTGAATCGTTTTAGCACCCCAATTCACTGTGCAAAAGATGGGCTCGATTAATTGCTTCCTCGCTTTACGCATCGCGTTTGAAATTTATATGGAAATCAATATAAGAAAACTACTTTTTTGCATTTCTGCTCCAAGCGGTTTCAATATATCGCCAATCACCTGACTAATTACGTTAACATATAGTTTGAAAGATGCCGAAACACTTTGCTGAAGAAGTTACGTTGCTGTAACGTCTACAAAAAATGTAACGCTTCGAAGATTGATTGTTCGAACCATATGGAAGAAATCAATGTTTCTGCCAGCACTATCGGGCAACCTATGGCTGTTTGTGGGCAAAGCCCTTTTTTCTTTTTGTCCCGATTTTCACGATGAGAAATGATTTCGACTAACTCCAATTAGCCATCCCTAACCATCCCTTACCATCCCTTACCATCCCTAAAGGATCCATTATTTTGAAATAACACTTAATTAAATTATTGGACCATGTAGCTCGGCAGAGCAAGCAGAATAATTAATTTTTTACATATAATTTGAACAAGCAATCTTCGAAGAGTTATTCGTTATTTCTTCAGCAAAGTTTTTCGGCATCATACGGATTATACTTCAACAAGAGGGCTTGGTGGCCTTGTGCCACTACTTCTGCCTCATACGCAGGAGATCAAGGGTTCGATCCCTGGCCCCTTCCCATTTTATATTAGATCATTTGGTTAATCATACAGCTAAATCTCTTTGCAAATCAAATTATCATTGCTAGCAAGCAAGATTCTAAATATAGAATTGCATAACAGGCTGCCTGTATATAGTATGAGGCCTGTTGTCGGGTAGCGGCGGTGTGGTAGATGTGTACCTGTTAGAAGAATCTAATAGCATTCAAATTCTAATTGTAAACATTCAATCCCATTAGAATTCACTTTGATACTTTCCAATTGCTCTAGTACTTCTAATGCTTATTCAAAGGGAAGCGCCGTTTGGCCGAAACCCATTTGGCTGAATTCCACTAGGCCGAATATACCATTTGGTCGAATAAAGGGTCATTTGGTCGAAAGGGTCGTTTGGCCGAAAGGGTTCTTCTTCTTCTTCTTATTGGCATTACATCCCCACACTGGGACAGAGCCGCCTTGCAGCTTAGTGTTCATTAAGCACTTCCTCAGTTATTAACTGCGAGGTTTCTAAGCCAGGTTACCATTTTTGCATTCATATATCATGAGGCTAGCACGATGATACTTTTATGCCCAGTGAAGTCGAGACAATTTCCAATCCGAAAATTGCCTAGACCGGCACCGGGAATCGAACCCAGCCACCCTCAGCATTGTCTTGCTTTGTAGCCGCGCGTCTTATTGCAATAATCATATTGCAATAATGGAACAGACTCACCATATTTGTAGCTTAAACGATAGGTCTTTCCTCACTTTCTGAGAGTTCAGTTTCCAGGAATGAATTTGTAAGTCGTTCTTCATCGTAAGATCTCATTCTTGAAAACCTCCGAGTTCTAGCTCTGTTCTTATTCTTCAGAATGCAGTATACGAGGCGAAATCTGATTTCTTGCTTTCGTTTCGTTTCGTAAAATTACAAAAATTTCGCTAGAACAAACCAGCTTCTAACGAAATTTAACGGAATTCCGCGGAATTTCGAAACAAATTTAAACTTAAACCATACTTTATATTATCAAAAAATTTGGCTGCGCCGCAGAACAAAATCGTTAAGTTGTTTTCAAAACTTTAGGTTATACAGTCGCCTCTCCACATCTCGATATTGAAGGGACCATCGAGATAGGGAGAGATCCAGGAATGGAAGGAAAATTGAAATGGGTACTAGATCCAAAAAAGCTCGTTGCTATGAAAAATGACAACAACACAAATGTCATTTCTAGACCAACATTTGAAAAGGGCGTAACAGCCAAAATTTATTCCTTCGGATTCCTTGTCTACATACATAGCCAATTAGCCATCTACATAGACAAAAACAGGAGCGATTGAATTTTGGCTGTTACGCCCTTCTCAAATGTTGGTCTAGATTTCCTCTTGTTGATATGTTTGTTATTGTCCAAAGATGGTCTAGTAGCCTAAAAATTTGAACATATCGACATAAGGAGAGTGAATCCAGAACAAAATAATATGATCAGATCACAACGAAATAGAGAGATATTGAGATAGGAAGGTTATCGATATGTAGAATGCTTAAATATATGTAGACTGAAGGGACCGAGGAAACCATCGACATAGGGAGAGATATAGATATACAGAACATCGAGATGTCTCGGGTACTTATTCAAAAAGACGTATGTGATTTTGTAGACAAAAATTCAAACGTCGATTTGTCCAATCTGATGGCACTCCCACGCAATCTAACACTACTAACAGGTAGCCGAAGGCTTTCCCCACCTGTCTGTGGTGATGGTTTGCGTGGGAGTGCCAATAGATTGGACAAATCGACGTTTTAATATTTGTTTACAAAATCACATACGTCCTTTTGAATAAGTATTCGAGATGTAGAGAGTCGACTGTACTTTTTTTTTTCTATTAAACGCTTACTACATAACCACATTCTTAGTCGACAAATACGTATGTAGTTTTCTTCTATAAAACGTCTTCGGTGTTTCCAAGATTCAAATTTATATTTTGTGATATTTTTTACTATTTGTACAATATGAATGCGGAATCGATCTCTTGCTACTGGTCATGGAATGGCAGCTACTCCGGGAGAACGCGAAGTGAAAAAAAATCTACCTCGCGTAGCAGAAATTTGTTTAACCAGTGTACAATCGACCTTGTTGATGTTGATCACGCCAGCTAGTGTGGGAGAACGCGAAGTGATAAAACTAATGTCTGCATCGAAGAGCACAAAATTATTTAGTGCGGAATCGATCATATTGTAGAAGCTTATTAAACGAAGCACATTGATCTTGCGTTGGATTGATTTGAAACACAGTTTTCGTCTTCTTGTTTTCAAAATATCTTCGTTTACAATAAATATTTAGTCGCTTACCAAGGGGCTTCACATGAATTACCTTCTCTACTAACCAATAATTTCTTTCCCGTAGCACTCACGGAGATGCAGAGCATTCCTCGGTCTTTTATTACAATGAGGGTGAATAACTAATTTTCCTCTCCTAATCCTAAATTGACTGTAAGGACGTGACCAGCATCGTTATTGGCCATGAATTGGAAACTCCGAAGCAGAGCATAAAATATTCACTTTCATGAAGCACATTCACTCCGACTTTTGACATTCGTGTTTTGATTATTTAAAACATAGAATGTCTTACTCAGTTTACTTCTTCATAAATTCATTCAATTGATTACCACTGAGTATGGTAACTGCGCGCGAAAAAAAAAAAATAGCCTTGATTATATTGACATTTGGCGCTAAAAATGCCCCTCAATTGAACGTGGGGATTAGATATATGCGTGTATTTATTTAAATCATCAAACATGTGTTCAGTTTTACGATTATTTAATAATTTGTGATATTCAAATAAATACTCACTGACCCATATTCATTTTGAAAATTGACGGTTTTTTTTCCTAAACAATTAAGGGGGAATCTGCTCAACAGACATCCTGGGTTGACCAGGAAGTACGGGGTTAGGGATCACCGAGGAAGGCAGGACTACATCCCCGACCCGACCCGTTTCCATTGCCGCCAAGCCCATAGTCCCTTCGGTACAACCAGAAAGTAATGCTTCAAAGGGGGGCCAGTGCATGACGCACCCTCGAGGTTAGCTGCGTGTCCTTGCAGCATCGAACATCGTGACTCACTTTTTTAGAAGAACACCATGGTATCGTGCCAGCGCATTGCCGGCTTATTAGGTGGCCTTACTACGCCCTATGTCCTCGGAAGGTGGGCAGGGTCTACTTCGCGCCTGCTTCCCTCTGCACGACTGGTATCAAGAATGATGATGCCGCGTGCACCCCAAATTGACCTTTCTACGATAGGGCCTATTCGCCAGCACACAGAGGGACTTGCCGACGCGAGGCCTACGCCTGCCCCGTCCTCGGGCTCGGAACCCGCCCGGTTGACCGACGCCGCGAAAGCGACGATACCATGTTGTTCTTCGCGCGGCCACTTTTTCGATAAAAGGATCGAGTTCGACCACAGGGCACCGGTATGGCCCATGAAGCCGACTCCGAACCCTTGGACCACCTCTTATTTGCGCCTGAACTAGCGATTCCTCGAGTCCACGCGCCACCTTCTGTGTAGCTCCGAGACGATTTGGACGATAGCCGATAAAACGGCGTTCCAGCCAACTTTATCTTTACACATCCCCGAACTAGGTTGTCCGGGGTAGTGTCCAGACCACATGTGGCAAGCATGTGGTCACGCATTGCGCGAAAACGTGAGCACACGAACAACACGTGTTCCACCGTTTCCTCTAAACCTGCGTACACCAAACACTCGGGCGAAGCCGAGCAAGCCAGCTGCGTTACCTGCACTTTGATTTTGCAGCACGCTTAAACGCCGGTCACATCGAACCCCCCATGGGGTGCTTGCTGTTCACAGCTTTGCTGGAACAAATCAAACAATTGGGAGGGTTCGTGCAGCATTGTGCCTTATGTCCCTCCAATCCGCAGCGTCGGCAGAGATTGCTTCTGTCAGGGCCTTTGCAGTCCCATTGCTTGTGCCCCGGTTCCAGGCACTTGAAGCAAACTTCGGGTTGCTCGTATATGCCCACAGGGCATACCGACCATCCCACCTTGACGCTCCCTAACTTGACTACCTTGGTCCGCTGCAGATAGCCGAAACCAATGCTATCTGCGTCCCTGCCGGACCTTTCCGTAGCCGAACGGCTGCGGTGGGCGTCTCCACTTCACACTGTCGCCGCAGTGCCGTGACGAGCTTTTCGACTTCAGTGATCTCGTCCATGTCTTTAACCCTTAGATTAACCTCCGTCGTGAGTGCCCTCACCTTGACTGTCTCGCCTAGGACCTCCTCCGCCAACTTCTTGTAGGCGGCGCCCTTTTGCGCGGCGCCCCGCTTCAGCTCGAGTATCATCTCGCCCATCCGGGTACGTCTTATTCGACGTACGTCGGCGCCGAGTTCACCGAGTTCCGAGTACTTAGCCTCGTCCGCCGTGATTACTAGGGCATCGCCCCTGGAGCGATTGGCGCCTACCCTAGACTTCTTGCTACCCTCATTCGCCTGGGCCTTCTTTTTGGCCCTTGACGTCTTCGGTTTCCTCTTGTTCTTGACCAGGGTCCAGGAGGCGTCATCCCCCTCTATTTCCCTGGTCTGGTGCGGCTGAGAACTTTCAGCCTGCCGTAACCCCTTATCACCGTCTTGCCTGAGTGGACGGACCTTTCCAGGTCCTTCCTCCCCCGGTTTTGGAGGTACCTGACCGGGGTTCAGCTTCCCAGCCCCACTACCCTTGCTCGGGGTAGTAACCCTCCGCGTTTTGGAGCGGCCCCCAGGGAGCTCATCCCCTGGAGACGGTCTCCCCCGTTGTTGTGTCTGCTCCGTTGGAGCAGTCACCCCCGACGTACCCGCAAATACTTGAGCCTCAGTCTGGGTAGACTGGAAAAGAGGTCCACCACGCCAGGTAAGGGACAATTACTGTGGAGGGTGCCCAGGTACCCCACAGGCTCCGTTAAAGGCCTAGCTTATTATTTCACCCCCTGGCCATGCATCCCTCGGCACGGGTCGCTTGACGCCTTGGGATTAGGGGTTAGGGACGATGGTCCCAGTCTAACTCGCAGTGGCCATGGGGAGGGTCGTCAAGACCTTGGACAAAGTCCCTGCTGCCCTTGAAAATTGACGGTGCAGAGCCGAATATGAATATGTTTAGAAGTGAAGTGACAAAGAAGGCCGATGGGCTTCATACAAAATAATCGAATATTTGAAGCTCTGCTCCGAAGGAAGTATACAATAAGAATAACTTGTTTGTAGCCCAAGAATATTATTTAATTGATGAGCTGTGCATATATACTGTTTCTCGGCCAATCAAGATTAGCTTAACTACGATGTATGGAGTTAGTCCAGCTAAGCTCTTCTTTGATTATTTGCACAATATGTAAGGAACATTGAAGATTTGTGGGCACTTCTAGATCTTTAAAAAATCCAGAACAGGTTGAAAGATCATTAAAATTGTTGAAAGTTCTTTACTTATGAATGTTTTCAGCTCATACTGACCATAACAGCTATAAGACAGTATATAAGACTATGGGTTTGTGAAATTCAATCTGAAATACATATCTTTGTGCATTCTAAAAAGGTGCACAGGATTTTTCTAAGCATTCCCTTTCTAATTTTGACTTAGCTTAATACTATAAAACCACGCTGACAAGACAATATGAAGTATGCTTCAGCATAATTACACTATTCTCAAGTCAACTAAGGTTTTAAACGAAATTTTAATCTGTATATGAAAAATCCCACAATTTCTATATTTTCTATACTTACTTGTATAAAATTGATATAAAATTGATCATATTCGGGAGCACACGCATTCTGGGGTATTTCCTTATTGTCAATGGTATATGCGGCGAAAATGCGGTGACTTATTACAGACTGCCTCTTCTGTTATTATAACTCTATTGGTCGCAAAACAGTTATTTGACCTCGAAAAAGTGAAATCAGAATTGCGTACATAATGTAAAACCAATTTAATGGAAATTCCGCGGAAAAAAAAAATAAAATTTCGTTTCGTTTCGAAAAATTTCGAATTAAATGAAGCTTGATTTCGTATCGTTTCGAAGTCTCGAAAGTAAATCTATATTTCGTTTCGTTTCGATCCGAATCAACATAGACTCTTTGAATTTCGTTTCGTTTCGTTTCATTAGGAAAAAGTGTGTTATCGCATACCCTTAACGAGCTAGCTGCACTTTTCCAAATCCAGGAAACCCACGAATCTCAAATACAATTTGAGTGGAGTGAGTTCCGGAAATCTTGATTTATTTACAAATTTCAGTTTCTTTGAAAATGGTTTGAATTTATTTTATTGAACAGGGTTGTAATAAGTGGAAGAAATAAATTTGCAGGATAATTTTGAAATTTCTGAACTGACAATAATTTTATGTTTAATTTACTGATTTTATTCCCTGATCAATCTAAACTGGACATCCACTTGCAAAATTATGTTACTTTGCAAACATCTGAGCTCCTATTTTATATGTTCCATGAAAATGAATATCTACATGTTATATGTTGAGGTTTGAACAAATGAAATATAATCATTTGCTACGGATGGTAAATTAAGTTTAATGTAAAACATAACGTTGTGATTTATAATAAAATAGTTAAGTCAACTGCAATCTTCTGAGTTGAATAGATTATCGTTCATTACGTGTCCTAAAGGCAATTGTTTATATTTAGCACCTGTTGATGATGCTGGTTTGCTTCGGTTGGCCGCACATTCAGACAATGCGTCTAAAAAATGTTAAAGGGATTTCGTGAAGAGATACGGTTTATATCAAATTTCAGATGCCACATACCAAAATCATGACAAAATAGAGAGGACAATTTTTGTGTGATCTAATAATTCTTTTTTACAAAATTCAGTTGAAAAATTTAAAAAGAGCAAATTTTGCACTCGAAGGTCTTTTCACCACCGTATTTTAAAAGAGATTAACTACGGAATGACAAAATTACTAGTTAATAAAAAGCACGTAAAAAAATATTGCTAAATACATAATAAAATAAAATTAAACTCATCCAATTCCAAACGACACACAATCCGGGCTTTATAATCTGAATCCGGAAAATTCAAGAACGGCAGTTCCCGTCATAGGCTCTACATCCAACGAAAGCCGGCTGCTGCTACTTTACCATTTCAAAACTATACCCTTTTATTCTGATACGGATAAGCCACATAGAAAAAGCGTCGCACTCATTGATTCCAGAGTCCACATTGGAAACAGAGCGTAGACGGAAATTTATTTAACGGATGGATCTCACCGGTGTTTCCAAATGGGGCGTCTTCTTTATTTTTAACGTTATTAACCTGTACACCAAAGCAAACCACTTTGTTACCACATAACTTGTTCACTTGCTCACACCGTATCACACCGTTGAAATGTCAAAGAATTTATCTGGAAGTTGAAGAACTTGCGGAAAAATGGTGGCGTAGCCCCAACCAACTGAGGAAAATCTTCAGCCGAAACGAAAACAGAAAAAAACAGTTCAGTCCCAGTTCAGTTCCAGTCCCACTACAGTTGCAGTTCAGTCCAAGTCTAGTTCCAGTCCTGTCCCAGTTCATTTCCAGTCCATTCCCAGTCCAGTCCCAGTCCAGTCCCAGTGTAGCGACCCTAAACGCCATGCAATAATCATCATTTTTCTTCTATTTTTAAAGTATGTCATATAAACGAACAAAAGGAAAGATTGGACAGGTTGGAACCTGTCCATTTATGTTTATCAAATAGCAACCGCTGTTGAAAACAAACAACGGATATTTAAGTATAAGCAAAACTTGGCGAATAAGCTGGCCTAGAAATAGTAGCTGACTTAATTGTTAAATAATTGTACGAATGCTCTCGGAGCAGAATGTCACATGAGAGTAAATGTAGGTAGCATGCAACAGTCTGCAACATTATTGAAAATGAGAGAAAAATTGTAAACAATAGCCAGTAGTTATAAATAACGTTTTTGTAAATAAAGAAGAGAGTCGGATTTTGGACTTGGAGTTAGCAAGTCACATCAGAATTGTTCAAGTGTTTTATTTTTCAAATTGTGATGACTGTTTTCCAGAAAACTAACCGCTCGAGCTCGCGCACCAGTACAGTTCCAGTTTAGTCCAAGTTCAGTCCCAGTCAAGTTCCAGTCTAGTCTCAGTCCAGTCCCAGTCCAGTCCAGTCCCAGTCCAGTCCCAGTCCAGTCCCAGTCCAGTCACAGTTCACTACCAGTCCCAGTCCATTCTCGGACCCAGTCCAGTTCCAGTTTAGTCCAAGTTCAGTCCCAGTCAAGTTCCATTTCAGTCCCAGTCATAGCCCTGTTCAGTCCCAATCCAATTACAGTTCAGTCCAAGTTCAGTCCTAGTTCAGTCCCAGTTTAGTTCCAGTTCAATTCCATTACAGTTGCAGTTCAGCCCAAGTCCAGTTTCAGTCCAGTCCCAGTCCATTCCCAGTCCCAGTACAGTTCCAGTTTAGTCCAAGTTCAGTCCCAGTCAAGTTCCAGTCCAGTCCCAGTTAAGTCCCAGCCCTGTTCAGTCCCAATCCAGTTACAGTTAAGTCCAAGTCTAGTCTCAGTGCAGTTGCAGTTCAGTCCATGTCTAGTTCCAGTCTTGTTCCAGTTCAGTCCCAATTCAGTTCATTCCCAGTTCAGTTCCAGTCCATTTCCCAGTCCCAGTACAGCTATAGTTTAGTCCAAGTTCAGTCCCAATTAAGTTCCAGTTCAGTAACGGTCAAGTTCCAGTTCAGTCCCAGTTCAGTCCCAGTCCAGTCCCAGTCCAGTCCCAGTCCCAGTCCAGTCCCAGTTTAGTCCAAGTTCAGTCAAAATCAAGTTCCAGTCCCAGTCCAGTCCCGGTCCAGTCCCAGTCTATTCACAGTCCAGTGCAGTCCCAGTTCAGTCCCAGTCCAGTCCCAGTCCAATTCCAGTCCAGTCCCAGTCCAATCCCAGTCCAGTCCAGTCCCAGTCCAGTCCCAATCCAGTCCCAGTCCCAGTCCAGTTCCAGTCCAGTCCCAGTCCAGTCCCAGTCCAGTCCCAGTTTAGTACCAGTCCATTCTCGGACCCAGTCCAGTTCCAGTTTAGTCCAAGTTCAGTCCCAGTCAAGTTCCAGTCCCAGTCCAGTCCCAGTCCAGTCCCAGTCCTGTCACAGTCCAGTCCCAGTTCAGTCCCAGTCCAGTCCCAGTTCAGTGCCAGTCCAGTTCCAGTCCAGTCCCAGTCCTGTCCCAGTTAAGTCCCAATCCTGTTCAGTCCCAATCCAGTTACAGTCCAGTCCCACTACAGTTGCAGTTCAGTCCAAGTCTAGTTCCCGTCTTGTCCCAGTTCAGTCCCAATTCAGTCCATTCCCAGTCCAGTTTCAGTCCAGTCCCAGTCCAATTCCAGTCCAGTTCCAGTCCCAGTCCAGTTCCAGTCCAGTTCCAGTCCAGTTCCAGTCCAGTTCCAGTCCAGTTCCAGTCCAGTTCCAGTCCAGTTCCAGTCCAGTTCCAGTCCAGTTCCAGTCCAGTTCCAGTCCAGTTCCAGTCCAGTTCCAGTCCAGTTCCAGTCCAGTTCCAGTCCAGTTCCAGTCCAGTTCCAGTTCAGTTCCAGTCCAGTTCCAGTCCAGTTCCAGCCCAGACCAGTTCCTGTCCAGTCCCAGTTCAGTCCCAGTTCAACCCCAATCCAGTCCCAGTTCAGTCCCCCTCTATTTCCAGTCCGAGTCCAGTCCCAGTCCAATGCTAATCCAGTCCGAGTCCAGTCCCATTCCAGTCTGAGTCCGAGTCTCAGTCTAGTCCCAGACCAGTTCCAGTTCAGTTCCAGTTCAGTTCCAGCTCAGTTCACGTCCCCAAGTAGCACACGCAACATCCTACAAAAAGCACCTTGTTTCTATTCAGTTACATTAAAGGCATTGGAAAAACATCAAAGTACGAAAAAGTTGCATCAATATGTCAAACACGTTCGAATTGTGATCAATGTTTCATCAACATTGTAATACAGTACGCGTTTGGCATTTAGAAATAAACGGTCATGGTGCGATCAAGTAACAGGAAACTCGAGTACAAAACTTCATAATCGTATGGTTTTTATGGCGAGTCAACATACAGTCCCTTCGAAGTGTTGAATGGGGCTGAGGTAGAGTAAAGGACTATCAATCACAAGATCCATAATTCGAACCCAGTTTTATCATTTTATTTTCGGCTGTAGTATTTTGCAACTTTATTGCAATTTTTCTGAGATCGAATGATGTTTCCGTAGGCTCCACACGCCTTATAGTTTTCTAAACGACAAACCATTTCCACCGATTTTCCAGACGCGCATTGTAATTTTGCAAACCACAAACCAATTCCTTACGGTCTTCCAGGCTTTAATATTCTTCAAACCACAAATCATTTTTCCAGCGGTCTTTCAGACGGGCCACCACAAATTTCCGACGACGCGTCTTGTGATTTAGCAAACCACAAACCATTTTCCGACGATCTTCGAGACGCATCTTGTGATTTAGCAAACCATAAACCATTTTCTGACGGTCTTCGAGACGCGTCTTGTGATTTAGCAAACCACAAACCATTTTCCGACGGTCTTCGAGACGCGTCTTGTGATTTAGCAAACCACAAACCGCGTCTTCGAGACGCGCTTGAGATTTTGCAAACTGAAATATATCACTCGTCACAATTTAACCGCTTGAATTCAACTCACCTCATGAAATCAGCGACACGATCCAAAAAATCTCCTGGCAGGATCGCCAAAATGTGTGGCCCCAAAGGGCCGAAACGATGTTATGACAGGCGACTTCCCGTGCATGAGGGAAAATCATGGCTTGCTGCTCGCCGATTGACACGCTGATGTGTGAAACTATTATAACACGCTGAAGGCATTTTACTCAAACCCTACACCCCTTGCGCTTTTTAGATTGCAAGAGAGTTATATTTGATGGCACATATGCAAAGATGGCTTCTTTCCGAATAGTTGCAACACAGTGAAATTTTCAGTCCTATCCCAGTCCATTCCCAGTTCAGTTCCAGTCCAGTCCCAGCCCATACCCAGTCCCAGTACAGTTCCAGTTTAGTCTCAGCCCAGTTCCAGTTCAGTAACAGTCCAGTCCCAATCCAGTTGCAGTCCAGTTCCAGTTCTGTCCCAGTCCATTCCCAGAACAGTTCCAGTCTAGTGCCATTCAGTTCCAGTTCAGTCCCAATCCAGTCCCAGTCCCAGTCCAATAACTCTAATAATTTCTCTCCTAAATTCAGATTATTTCTTTCCAAAATTTGAAGAATTTCTTTTCAAAATTCAAAGAGTTTCTCTACAAAATTCGGGGAATAATACTCTGAAATTCGGAGAATTACTCGCCGAAATTTGGAGGATTTCTCTTCAAAATTCATAGATTTTTTTTTTCGTTTTTTGGAGAATTGCTGTTCGAATTTCGGAGAATATCTTTCCGAAATTTTTAGATTATTTTTTCGTAATTCGGTAAATTTCTCTTCGAAATTCTGTGAATTTCTCTTCAAAATTCGGTGAATTTCTCTTCGAAATTCGGAGAATTTCTTTTCGAAATCCTAAAGATTTATTCCCGAAATTCCTAAAAAACTAATTCGAAAATTGCTAGAATTTCTTTCCAATATTTGAAGTAACTCTCTCCGAGATTCGGAAAGTTTCTTTCTGAAATACGGAAAATTTCTCTCCGGCGTTCAAATAATTGCTTATCGAAATTCGGAGAAATCTTCTCCGAAGTTCAGAGAATTTGTTTTAGAAATTCGGAAAAAATCTTTTCATAATTCGGAGCATTTTTTTCAAATTTAGAACAATTTCTGAAACCCGGAGATTTTTTTTTCAAAATTCGGAGGGAATTCGAAATTCGAGGAATTCGTTTTCAAAATTTGGAGAATTTCTTTTCGAAATTCGAAGAACTTTTTTTCCTAAATTCGGAGAATTCCTTTTCGAAATTCGGAGAGTTTCTTTTCAAAATTCGCAATTTAAATAACTTTGTCCGAAATTCAAAGAATTTCTTTTCGAAATTTTGAAAATTTCTTTTCGTTATTTGGAGTCTTGCTCTTCGAATTTCGGTGAACTTCTCTTCGAAATTCGAAATTCTTTCCGAAATCCCAAAGATGTATTCCCGAAATTCCTAAAATTTCGTAATACGAAAAATTTCTCTCCGATATTCGAAGAATTTCTTTTCGAAATTCGGAGAATTCTTCTCCGAAGTTCAGAGAATTTGTTTTCGAAATTCGATTTTTTTTTCAAAATTCGGAGAATTCCGTTTCGAAATTCGAAGAGTTTCTTTTTAAAATTCGCAATTTAGAGAAATTTTCTCCGAAATTCGGAGAATTTCTTTTTGAAATTTGGAGAATTCCTCTTCATAATTTGGGAAATTTCTCTCTGAAATTAGGAGAGTTCCGCGAAATGTATTTATGAAGTAGAAATAATTCATATTTAACCGTTCAGCATGCGCGCGGTCTTGAATCGCTCATGCAAGCTCGCTCATGCTGTGTACCGTGAGGGATGTTTTTTCGTAAGTGTTGTACGAAATCCAACAGCGCGCGTGCTCGAGTGTTAAACTCTTAATTTGACCTGTATGGGCGCCAGAAGTCTCCTAAGCAAATCGACACGAAGTTGTCTCAGTTCCGTTCCATTAAAGAAAAAAATAAAAGTAAAACCGGATTTTAGTTAGTTTTTGCAACCAAAGGTGCACTCACAAAAACGATTCACTTTACTTAATATAAATCCAAATGATGTCAACCTTTGAAATGCAAGAAAATATACTTGTCACAAACATAAACTACTTTATTTTCTAACTTAAACGGGTCGATTTGAGAAGTTATCGAGTGACATACACGAGCAAGAACAATTAAAATCTTGACGGAAAAATTTATGACATCCATAGTTGATGCACGAAATGCAGAAAATGACTTCTTTCGGTTTTTAACATCATCCGACGAGAAAAGCATTCAACTGGAAATCATAAATCTCAGAAATATTCGTCTATTAAAACCCGGATGCAACCTGGTGACATCCAGAAATCACACATGTCAGGAAAATCATCCCGGCGACCGCCTAGTCAACTCGTTATTCCACCGAGCCACGTTTGCTCGTTTGTAACACAAAGAGGACAGACATCAACCATTCAGGCGCAGTGCAGCGACAAGCACACACACAACATACACGTCCTCGAATTCGCTGCATGCGGTGGGTCCAAGGCAAGATCACGGCTCCAAACCTCGCTCGGATTCCGGACATAAAATGAGAAAACATCATCAACGAAACAAAAACATTTGTCAGAACCTGTGGCGGTGATTCCCACCTGTTGGCAGCAGCACCCACCCGCACACGTGCTCCACCGGAAATGGCCCCAGTTTTCGGAGCAAGAGAGAATGCAAGAAATTAGATCAATTTGCTTTGGTTGTACGCAACGGGGTCGGCGCGGTCCGGGGACGGACGAAAAGCCAACAAAAGAACTATTTTCACGTTGACTATGCCGTCGTCGCTGTCGTGGCTACCCGGTTGAACTGCGGGTGGGAGAGCATAAAATTTGTCATTAAAATGGGTAAATATCACCTACAGTTTGGTCGCTGGTAGATTGAGCTGATGGGAGGCAAAAAACATCTCCTCAGGTGTGAGGGGAAACGGGGGACATTGACAAGAGAACCGAATTGTTTTCAGCTGTAAGACATCGACATAAATTGCGACTCCCAGTGAGACCAAAGTCCATCGTGAAGAATGTGGGGAATCATTTGAATTCATAAACAGAGCGCCTAGAAAAGGTGAACGGACAAACAAAAACTGAACGATTAACACCTAGGGGAGTCCGCTGCAGAATCAACCAAATAGTAATTGACTGGAAAAAAGTGACGAAATTTAAATGAAGATGGGCGAACGTTTTTGGTCACAGTTCAAGCGCTTTGTTTGAATTACCGTGTAATGTCTAAATGTGGGATTTTGATAAACTTATATCTCTTCACCTCATGACCAAAGACCAAAAAGATAGTTATCTCACAAAACGAGCTCTTGCAGCATTCTTTGATCGTTAGTATTAATTTGCTGCTTAAGCTTTTAGAATTCATTGTGAGCCAGAAATACTCATTCTTGAAGTGAAAAAAACAGGCAGAATCTTTTCTAAGACCAGTTTGATTCTTGGGCACATGAAGAGGTATATTTGTTTTTAAAGTCAAAACGAAACGAAATTAAGATCCAATCAGATTAGAAATTTTACTAAACAAAATTATTTTTGGCGAAACTTCCTTAATCGTCACAAATAGCAAATAGCAGGCCCTTAATGTGTTTTTTTATTAATCCAACATTACTATTCGTTGGAATTTGAAAGAAACTCATAAAGAAGATCGAAACCAATTGTTAAGTTCAGAGCTTAAAACATTCATCTTCATGAAGCAACTTCGGTCCGAATTTTGACAAACATCGCATGAATATTCAAAACATAGAATGACATAGCCTACTACTTCACCAATTCATTCATTCAACTGTCACTGAGTGTGTTTACTATGTGCAGAAAAAAAACATAATTAGCATTGTTTATGTTGATGTTTACCGTTGAAAGTGCCTCGCGGATGAAAATCGGATTTGATACTACCCTATTACTACCTTAGGGCACAAGAAAACCAAAAAAACATTACTTGCTCGCATTTACTCAGAATTAAATGGACTAATTCTTCTTCTTCTTCTATAGCTCTACATTCCCACTGGATTTTGACCTGTTTTTAAACTTAGTATTCTATTAGCATTTCCTCAGTTATTAACTAAAAGCTTTTCTATGCCCGCCATTGAATGAGTATGTATCTTGTGTGGCAGTACAGTAGCTAGGGAGTCGAGAATGTTCCCCACACAAAAACATCCTAGACCGGAAACCGGACCGATAATCGAACTCGCCATCTCCGGGATGGCAATCCTACGCCTTAGATCACAAGACCAATTGGAAACCCTGTTACGAAATGAATTCCATCAGCTAGTTTCGACCGACACCATCGGAGATGAACGAACGTGCGATGGCAGATCAATAAAATTTTTAAAATATGTTAACAGCGAAATTTCAATTTTATAACTTCTGTCTGCGCCAACAGAGCGGCGGCAGCTCGCAGTATGATCCCGTGATGCCGCACGGGCAGGCTAAGCCTATAGACTTATGCATTATTACGCCTTTTCTCTATCGTTTCGTTTTGTTTTTATTTTATTTATTTTTTTGAACGGTGGGAACTTTTCGTGGCATGGTGGGACGTCAAGTGGATTCAAAGGGGCGACCGAAAACTAGCGGGAATCGACGAGAAGCGGCAGCGCGGATCCCACTCGGCTAGAGCGCAGTTCTGGCGGGTCTCGTCGATACAATAAAATCATCGGAATAAAGTCACACACTCAGCGGGATACCGGAGCTGAACGCGGTTGGTGAGACTACGGCAGTTTGTGGATCGGGTTAACGAGTTAATCTCGGAAGTTTTTTGGCGCTGGTAGTCACTGCAGGTGTGGAAAATAATAAGGAGGAGTCAATCGGAAAATTAAGTGGGGTTGATTTAAGCAAATAAAAAGACGGCTTATATTTGGCGCTGATGCAATGCATTTGTGATGCGAAAATTGTGACACATCGATGCAATTTACAGATGATTTATGATCAACAATAATTCAATCGTTGAACTTTGTGTAAGGCAAAACTGTGGGAACCATCTATTTGAATCTTTTAAAGTTAGTTAGTGGGGCGACCAATTTCACATAAAGATATTTTGCACTCAGACAAACCGCACCCACTCATTATGAAAACAGACATGTAAAAACTAACGAAATCAAAAAGTTGGTAGGTGAGAAATACCTCATTCTTAAGGGTCCGGAACATTAGGCATAAGTACGAACGTGGCATTTCCTCGATGGTAATTAGAGTGGAGCATCATGGCCATTTTTTCAAATCAATGGATTTTGAAAAACAATCAGAGTCCATTAACTGTGCAGAATTTGGCCCTATTGGTTGCTTCCTCGCAATCCGCATCGCGTTTGAAGTTTGTATGGGAATTGGAATGAAAAAACGTTTTTTTACTCCTAGAGGTTTCAGTTTATCGTAAACCAAGTGGCACATTGCGTTAAAGTATAACCCAAAGAATGCCAAAGAACTTTGCTGAAGGAGGTACGTTGCTGGAACGTCCGCAAAAAAAGTTAACGCTTCGAAGTTTGGTTGTTCAAACCATATGTAAAAAAAAAAAACGTTTATTCTGCCAGCACTGCTGAACTACATGGGCCAATAATTTAACTGAGTGTTATTTTAAAATTATTGATCTTATAGGAGTAGGGAGTTAATTAAAGTTATCTGGAATCATTTATCAAAGTAAAAATCCGGAAAAGAATGAAAAAGAGTTTTGCCTTCTAAAAACCATAGTACTGATAGAACATTGATTTCTTGCACATGGTCAACACACTCCATCTTCGTAAATTCTTCAGCAAAGTTTTTTGGCATCCTTCAGATTATATGCAAACGTATTGAGTGACGTGATTGGCGATAAATTTAAGCCGATAGGAGCAAAAATGCAAAAAAGTACGTTTTCCAATATAAATCTTCATAAAAAATTTCAAATGTGATGCGGTAAGCTGGAACGGAACCAATCGAGCCCATATTTTGTACAGTTGATTGGGGTTCCAAATCGAGTCAGAAAAACCTTGATCTTACTTGATTAGATGAAGTTCGCGTTTTCCCATACAACTGCACCCCACTCAAATGGTTATTATAACCCGTTTAGAAAAAGGAAGGGATATAAGTACATTAGGCAGAATAATGCCTAATGTCCATTATGTTTGACATAATTTAGCCTATCGCTGCAGACCCTCCTTAATAATGATGACCCCGAAAATGACGTTATATGAATGTATGTGCATGTAGCTATTCGCCATCCTTGAGTCTTGCTCTGCATACGGTTCCACACAATAGTACAGTCGAATTTAATTACCATTCTGCTTTTAAGCAGACCCGTAAGCAGGAATTTCCACGAAAATTAATAATTACCGTAAAATTCAGTGAATTTTGCCTTATTAGTAAAGGCAATTAGCAAATGAAAACACTTCCAATGTCTTTGCATACTTCGTACTTGAACGTTCTTAAAAGTACTGAGAGGGAAAATTTTGAGAAATGAAGAAAGCCCTGAACATATATTGTGAATATGCTGTTAACCAGTACCCGAAGGGAGTATTGTAGCTGGATGGTAATCAGTTCTCGCTTAACTTTTCAGAAGGACCTAAGTAACATTTTTTTATGAATTGCATGAGTGCTGCAATCGAAAGCTTTCATGTTTTTCTGTTGATTGCGCTATTCAAATTAATGAAAAAAAATGTTACTTAGGTCCTTTCGAAAAGTTAAGCGAGGGTTGTTTAATATTCCAAAGTAGGAAACCTTCCACGGAAAATGTTATCAATATGCATCTAATGCCTCGTTGAAAATTTAAGCAGCACGAGGATGAGGAGGCGCAAAAGGCTAATAAAGCCAGGAAGCATTTGTCGATGCTTTTCAACGATAAACTGTGGCCCGTGTTAAAGTTTGAGCCGATGCACTATGGGGAATACTTGTACAAATGGGTGACCAGAAATATTTTTTTTATATGAAAACTTTTTCTACGCAACATATGTTATGTAAAGGAACATTCAAGAACTCTTTGTTAACCCTTCAAGCGCCATCGTTTCCATTCAAGTAAAACCAACCGAAGATTTTTTTTTATTTTCTTCTGTTTTTTTATTGCAGCATGCATAAAATAGCAGAAAACATATTTCTAGGAATAATGTTGTTCATTTTCTTATCATTACGAGGTATAGAGAAAAAAAAAACACAATTCCGAAGACAAATTTTATTGCAGTTGTTCTTTTCAATGCGCAAGCGAATCACTTACTGTAAGGTGGTTCTAGGGTTATATTTCATTCCCCCATTTATAGATGAGGGGAGATTTGGAGACATACTAGGGTATATACTTTCATATTACACTAGTTGAACGTAGGTACTCGATCTTGCTCGGGATTAATTATTTGGCATTTTAAATCTCAATTGTTGAGATTATTGCAGCGCCGCACTCTAGATCATTTTTTTGCGATCGCAATGCGTTTTCTCACAATTTCCAAACTTTATATATCTGTTTGGAAACTTTATTATTGCTGAACGCAGTATTAAAAAAGTGGCCCAAAATGCTAAATTCTTTAAATCAGTAATGCCAAGAAATCATAAAATTTACAATTGTTTCGAATTTTGTTTAATAAACCGTTGCATTGTACAATAACAATAAAAACTTAATACTAAATTGTCTTCCGTATTTTTTTATAAAAACAATTAGGTTGCCGCTATATTGCCGTGAAATTACAGGTTTTTGGATTTGGCTTACCGCAAAAAAATGAAAAATTTGCTCCGAATTTCCACTACCTCTAAACGTAATGTATTTTATGATGAAAAAAGTTTTATGAAAAACCAGTTGAGCCTGCAAACTTTGTCTCGCCCAAAACTGATTAATTTGCTCTTATATTTTTTCATACACAATTGATCTAGGACCAATGATGGCTTGGATAGGTTTTGTTCTATTATTGTCATGGGGGTTTTTTTTACCAAATTTAATAGAATTTGGCCACAATATTCTTTGGTATGCAAAAAAGGTTTAGGTCAAATTTGAGCATAATTAGTTACAGAAAACCTCCCTGACAATAATAGAACAAAACCTGCCGAAGCCGTCATTTATTTATTTATTTATTCAGACTAAGGCCGAAGTGGCCTGTGCGGTATATAAGAGTCTTCTCCATTCGGCTCGGTCCATGGCTATCCGTCGCCAACCCCGCAGTGTACGGAGAGTCCGCAAGTCATCTTCCACCTGATCGATCCTCCTTGCCCGCTGCGCACCTCGCCTTCTTGTGCCCGTCGGATCGTTGTCGAGAATTTTCACCAGGTTACTGTCCGACATTCTGGCTACGTGCCCGGCCCACCGCAGTCGTCCAATTTTCGCGGTGTGAACGATGGATGGTTCTCCACTCGTGGTTCGTTCGTCTCCTCCACGTACCGTCCGCCATCTGCACCCCACCATAAATGGTACGCAGCACTTTCCTTTCGAAAACTCCAAGTGCGCGTTGGTCCTCCACGAGCATTGTCCAGGTTTCGTGTCCGTAGAGGACTACCGGTCTAATGAGCGTTTTGTAGATAGCCAGTTGGTACGGCGACGAACTCTATTCGATCGGAGGGTCTTGCGGAGTCGATTTCGTCACCACCGATGCAAACTCGGGGTGGGTGGCTCACATTGTCTTCTCTTGAACCCCTTCCTATCATGTACTTCGTCTTCGAGTTGTTGATGACTAGTCCGATCCGCTTGGCTTCCCTCTTCAGTTTGATGTAGGCTTTCTCCATCTTCTCAAAGTTACGTCCCATAATATCTATGTTGTCGGCGAAGCCAAATAGCTGGACGGACTTATTGAAAATTGTACCATTGTAATTGTGTTAATCCCTGCTCTTCGTATTACCCCTTCAAAAGCGATGTTGAATATCAGACATGAAATTCCATCACCTTGCCGTAACCCTCTGCGCGTTCCGAAGGGACTCGAGAATGTCCCTGAAACTCGAACTACGCACATCACCCGATCCATCGTCGCTTTTATCAACCGTGTCAGTATATCCGGAAATCCGTTTTCGTGCATTAGCTGCCATAGCTGGTCCCGATCGGTTGTATCATATACGGCTTTGAAGTCGATAAATGGATGATGTGTGGGCACGTTGTATTCGCGGCATTTCTGCTGTACATGACGAATGGCGAACACCTGGTCCGTGGTAGAGCTTTCGCCCATAAAACCCGCCTGGTACTGCCCCAAGAACACCCTTGCAATTGGTGCTAGTCGACGGCATAAAATTTGGGAGAGTACCTTGCAGCAGAGATGCATCTGAACACGAGAACGCGTGTTCGTGTTCAAAAAGTTCTGAACACTGCACACTGTTCAAGAACACTGACCTAACTTAGCAGCTTGTATCCTAGGAAAACAAACTCAAGCGACGGCATGCTACTCATTTGTCGGCTAGCAATGGAATACGTGGGCATCTAACGGATAGAAATCAAGCATGCTCGTATGTTTCTGCATAGTTCCAAATCTAAGGAATCTTAGTTACCATGATCGTTTTGCTTGCGTACCAACCCAGTGCACACTGAACTGTGTTCAGAGTTCAAAACTTAGAACACCAAGGCGCGCTCTTAGCTCATGTTCTGTTCAGGATGCATCTCTGCCCTGTAGGCGGCGTTCAGCAATGTGATTGCGCGGTAGTTGCTACAATCCAGCTTATCGCCCTTTTTGTAGATGGGACATAAGACACCCTTCTTCTACTCCTGCGGCGAAACCTCCTCCTCCCAAATCTTGGTAATGACCCAGTGCAGCGCTCTAGCCATTGCCTCACCACCGTGTTTAAATAGCTCTCCTGGTAATTGGTCAACCCCAGGGGCGTTGTTGTTCTTCAGCCGGCCGATCTCCATCTGGATTTCCTGGAGCTCCGGAGCCGGTAGAATTATGTCCAGAGCGCGTTCCCCCAGGTCCATCACCATACCGCCATCATCGTCTGCCACATCGCCATTCAGGTGTTCTTCGTATGGCTGCCACCACCTTTGAATCACCTCACGCTCGTTCGTAAGAAGGTTCCCGTTTATGTCCTTACACATATCAGGCTGCGGCACGTGGCCCTTTCGTTAACGGTTCAACTTCTCATAGAACTTTCGTGTGTTATTAGCGTGGTACAGTTGCTCCGTCTTTTCACGGTCTCGATCTTCTTGCTGGCGCTTTTTCCTCCGGCCACTGGCCAGTGGAGATATGTCAGCTTCCACACTGATATCCCCCCCCCCCCCTTCATACGGGAGTTAGCAGAAGGAAGGTCGTGCGATATGTGCCATTACAAATATTGCTCTGCACTCGCTTTCAAATCGACTTTTATAAAAAACATTTTTCATGTCTGCCGTATCTTAAAGGAACTATCAATTCTATGCTTTCGCCTCTAATTCTATCATGAACATGCACATCTAAGTTTGGAAGGTGATATTAGCATTTCCATATTAATGCTTAGATTTAAAATAAAATTGTATTTGATTGAATTAGCCAAGTTGAATTCGTGGAGCGAGAAATGATCGGGTTCAGAAAAGAGTCTAGGAACTTTTTAAAAATGGTGGTAGTGGATTCTGGTCAACTTATGTACCCAACAGAAGGAATAGATTACGATCTATCAGGTAGTAACGACAGTTGAACGAAATATGCTGAGATAATAGAGAGAGTTGGAGTCGTTTCAAATTTCAAGGTCATTTACATTTACGCCTATTTGAAAAAAAAAAGGATTAAATTTGGAGCTCGGTATTATCGAGCCTATTGATTATTTGTCAATTGTTTACGAAGATTTCATTCAAGGATTATGTTCGAGATAAAAATATGTTGAGATAAAATTCCATGATCGTGTTCGGAAATTCAGATTGAAACAGACTGGGATATTAAGATTAAATTATGAAATACAAATAGCCAGATCACATATAAAAATTGATTTGCAACAAAATTTAATTCACTTAGCGGTTATGATGCCTTTCTCATGTATTAGATCTGGGACGGGACTTGCAAAGAGGAAAAAATGTAACTTCATCTGCTGCCAGTCAACTGCTGTCACGAACTGTCAGATGCAGCCAGCAGCTTTTTGTGTGAAAGTATTGGTATCCCAAATAAAATATTCCGCATGATTTTTGTTTTACGAAGACTTTTTCACTTTAACGAGTATTCCAAATCATCCGGTTAGCTTATTATTAATCAGTTATAAACGTGTGTTTTGTTCCCGGTATAAAAACCCATATGAAAATGAATTTACTAATTCGCGAATTGGATACACTTTTATTGTGCTCAGAAAAATCCACCCGAGGCTTTTAGGTGAAACAGTCAAGGAAACAGTTGAAACTCTATGGTCAACTGTGATGAAAAGAAGAAAAAGTGTCAAAACAAGGAAGCAGCGTCTTTGCATGTCTCGTCTCAGCATTAGATATATCAAAAAGATTGGGTGAGATTTTCTTAGTGTGTTTTGTTAAAGCCTGTCCACGTTAAATTTCGGACACTAATGGAACGTACACACGGTCAAGCAGTTCGACCAACATTGACTCCACCTCCCGTTTATTCAAACATTCATCAATTTTTATCAACACCGACACGAACAATCAATTTATTCGACCAACAATATCACACACGAACGACCGAAGCACCAACTCGAGCACCAACCATCGAAAAATATATGGGGGTTTGTGCAACTTCACTACAAATGCTCAAACATGTTCGGCGAACCTTGACTCCACCCCCGACAACTCAAACCAAAATCAAACCGTTTTAATTTTTCCCAACCGAGCCGCCAACTGTCAAATGGTTGTTCGAACAACTTCACACACGTTCCAACAAAGCAGCAACCGAAGCGTTTTCTTGGGGGTGGAGTCAATGTTCGTCGAACTGCTTGACTGGTGTGTACGTAGCATAAGACAATGTCCAACTGATTTGTAGCCATTTTATCTCTTTGGACAAGAAGGAAAACCCGCTGAAAGAATAATATAAAGCGGAGAGATTCAACTGTCCTGTAAATTGATCTCCCCAGTGGTTTGTAAATTTTTTAAAAAATCGCTTTGGATGATGGGTGTCCGAAATTTAACGTGGACAGGCTTTATATGAAAATAAAGTTTTAGCCTTAACTTCTGATCCCATAGTTTATTTGATTAATTTTTAATAGGAAGCAATGAGGAACGAGCAAATTGGCTTAAGATAAGATTCTAAAACATGAGTGAGTTTTGATGAGAAAATTATGTTTAAGCTTTTAGTGGAATGTCTTCATTTGTCATAAGAGCAGTTTGTACCTCTTTCATTTTCTATTTATATAAAACACTATGGGTCTCCAGGCCTTCTATAACAAAATCGTCTTTGGAATGAATATATAAGGTTTCGTACACCTTGATGTACGGGAAAGGCAAAAAATTTAATAAAAAAGCAATCGAAAGATGCAGGCCAGGAAAAAAAATCGTTTATTCGACATGTGTATTGTTTTTGTGTCCGAAATATGATAACCATAAATAACGCAAAATTGCTCACGTTAGTCAGACTGATAGTACCCTCAGGCGCTTATAGATTTCAAGTTCGTAGATAGTAAATAAAAGAAACTATTCAATCTGGTGGAAAACATCTTCTCAGTCATCAAAGGGATTGACGCTCTGCCACGACATTTCACGGGAAACATTCGACAGCATCAGACTGCATCTTGTATAGTTCTGTGCGCGTCCTACAATGTGTACCACCGATCTTCGCGCAATGTCTACCCTCCTGCTGGATCGCCCTGGATGACCGGGAAGGCAAAACGGTGCACAAAAACAAAACTGCTAGACAACCGTGCCGAAAAGGGAATGCTTCGGTAGCAGCAACTAACTCTGGGTGAGGAAAAACGAGAGACAACTGGTTATGTCAGCTAATTATAGAATTAATTAGCTCCAAAGTATTAACTCGAACCAATCAGTATCGAAACTAAAATGAAATTTTAAAGCTGTTTGAGCGCGTCAGCGACTCAGGAATCGTAGGAAATAGGGTTCAGGGCAATATGTTACTTTTCGTATTTAAAATATTCGAAATCTCAAAGAAGAAAAAATCATTTATCGAACAAAAATTGGTAATCGTAGAAGAGAATAATTTCTTACGTAAATTGCATCAAACGTTGTTTTCAAGAAATGTTCGTATATTCAAGGAAGCTCTCGAGACCAGATACATTTTTAGTTAGTGAATTTATTTGAATGTATTTCAGAAATGTGCTCAAGCTGAAGCTCTGAACTTTTATTCACAAAGCCACTTCACTTTATCCACGTTAAAGTTCATGTACTCAAGCGCAGCAGGTCATCAGTTACCCAAACTTTTTCCAAATTATTCTCAACAAGTTCTCTACATCTTTCGGGAGGAAATTATAAAAATAATCTTGACCAAGAAAAATGCGGACTGTTCAAGAATACGTTGATCTTGTTCATGAGATAATGTTTGATTTTATTATTAAATCTGTCGTGAGAATGTTTTTCAAGCGACAGCTAATTCTGTTTTCCGATTTTTTACATTTTTGTTGACATTATTCTCAAATAAAAAAAAAATAAAAGATGCAGGACGTTTCGCAGGAATGTCCCGCGAAATTTGAGACGTCTGATTATACTACTTCGGGTGTCTTCTGTTAAACAAATTTCTGGTGGATTTGCTTCTAACAGCGGTTGCTAGGAAACAAGAGCCGCTATTCTCTATTCAATATTCAATATTCGATTCCTTCGTCAAAAATAAGTGCGCAACCCCAACAGAAGAAAGATCACCTAGAAAATGCGATTTATTCAGCGATGGCCAACTGCGCGCGTTGTCGTCCAGATTGGGACTGCAGATGAATTTCAAAGCATCAGCGGGGTAAAATTGGAGCATGAATGTCAACAGTAATTGAGGGAGATTGGCATGTTGATGGAACTAATAGTAGACGCGCGGACAGATCTTGCTCGTATCTGCAAAGTATCGTTCAACTTGTCAATAAGAAACGAAACGATGCGCATACGGACATACGTCTGTGGGTTTGGTTTTTACACTTCATTACTAGGGCCAGAACACTCATCATTTATTCCATGCGAGTCACTCGTCACCCGATGCTATAGTCGTCATAGAATGTTCGCCCCCATATGTTCTAAAAACATTTTTTTACAATTCCTGATCATAATACCTGGTTCACAGTTGGCGTTTGAGTGATAAAACGGCCTACTTTTCCATACAATGAAATGGGTGCTTTAATGAGCATTATGCAACTCAAATAGGTTGCATAGTAGTAGTTTGTGCAACTAGTTGCAAAAACATGATTTTTTCAGCACGAGTTGTACGTTTGTCCAACGAGGCTTGCCGAGTTGGATAAATTCCACGAGTGCTGAAAAAATCGAGTTTTGCAACGGGTTGCACACGCTATTTTTTGCAATGACGAAAAATGGGCTTAAATATGATAAATCTGTACCACAATGGTACAATTTTATTTACTTAACATGACCAATCTTACCAAAAAAATCATGTTGCTGCAGAAAACAAACAGATTCTATATTATCGTGCCCCATTGTGTGTTCGACAGACCATAAAGCCTCTGGAAAATTGGATAAACGTACAACTCGTGCTGAAAAAATCATCTTTTAGCAACTAGTTGCACAAACTACTATTATTTAGAACCTACCAAATCTGTATAAGAACTGGTAGCATGCGATAGATTCTTATCCATTACAAACATTAATGTCATGACATTCCGTGACATTTTTTTTTAAATTTGGCTCTCATGGCTTACACTTTGTATTTAGAGCAATGATATGTTTAACAACGTTTTTCGATCTTTTGAACATTCCTTGTATAGTAAATCCGAATTGTTAATAACTTCTGAAAAAAGTTATAAGCAAATTAGTAAGAGCAATTCCATGACATTTCCCATCACTGGTTCCAATCGATTATTAATCGATTTTAATCCATGTCGTTGTTTTCTTGAAGGTGTAAGAATATTGACGTGGTGATAATCGGACTAAATGCTAAATGCTAAATGCTAAAACTAAAATGTCCCCTTCCACAGGTTCCCCGGGGCCAATCCGTAGGTCCTGGAAGCGGTCAGAACCGTAAATTGACCATTTTATATTCATACTTCGCTTCCTGATCGAAAACCATGAAAAAAGAGCCGTCGAATGACTGATTTTGGTGCTAAAACTTAAATGTCCCCATTCACAGGTTCCCCGGGGACATCCCAGCGACTCCAGGATCCGTTTATTCAATTGGTTTTTCATTCTTGACACATTAGAGGCCTTCTAGAATAAAATCATAGTGGACCATCTATCAAAAAGCGAGATTCAAATGAAGTTGTGGCCTGACCCCTTTGATAAGTATCGATCGGAACCGATTATAAAGAAATGGCCATATCTCACTTGATTCTGGTCCGATTTCAAATCTCAATATATGGTTCCAATCAGCAAGAGCCCTACTTTATTTGTGGTTACTAATATTATTCAATTTTTAACCACAACTTCTCCTAATATCCACCTCAAATTTACGGTTTTGAACCTACCTCCGAAAAACCCGGAATATCTCCGGAATCCGGTGGCCATAGTCGGTTCCATGGACATACCGTCAAACTACATTAATTTTCTAGTTTAGGCATGCCTGAATCGTCAAAATCGGATGATAACTAAGGTAGTTACAACACATCTAATTTTACCCAAAATTTGCCTATCCTAATTATTTTGTCCATCCCCTGTAGATGTAAAAAAAATCAAGCGTAGGTCGCGGCACGAAAGGACCTGCCTAAAATTTGAGTTCAATCCAAGATATTTTCAAAACAACGTAAGAAACTTTAATTGCGCACTTCTACCTTTCCGCCAAGAAACTGTCTAGTGTGCCAGAGGGTTTTATTGTTTATTTTCAAAAATTTCACAAATTTAAGATGGCAACATAACTGCCCAAAACAATGTAAGTAAGAAAATAAACGCCCAATCGTGGTGCCAAAACCAAAAGCGTTAAGTGTTGAGCGTTTGAATTGTGTTGTTGTTATGTAAAATAGTAAATGAGGTTCAGTTGTGGGCACCCTTTTGTCTTTGATCCAATACTTTGGCCCTAGTTGATCTTATGCCGACATTTGTATACCAATTGAAAGCTAGACTAATAACCTTACTACTAGCGAAAAAAATAGTTTGATTTCATCGGTTTAAAAAAAAAATATTGGGAATTTTGAAAATTTGACATTTTTGGACATTTCAATTTTGTGATTCGGTTGTGGGCACTAGACTGGCCCAGCTTAGTATGGGGAGAAAAAAAGTTGTCGAATTCCACAGGCACCCCCTAGGATTGTGTCTTTTGGTGAGAAAATCAATCTCTCGAAATTTCAGCTCGATCGCTTGTTGCATAAGCTGGCGCATTTGATATGAAGTTTGTATGGGGATTTCAGTCAAAATGTATAGGAAAATACACATCCGCCACTCATTTGATCTGGAAATTTGTTATGATTGCTCAATTGAGCTCAGAATTGCAAAAAGGGCAGTTGGTATGCTACAGAACAATTTCACAGAACATTGTATGAGGATTAAATGAACCTTTACTTAGCTTTCGGCTGATTTATTAGGAGCTGTATTGGGAAATTTTGGATTTATTGATCGAATCGCAACAGCCGAAAACTATATAAAAGTTCATTTGATCATCGTACAATGTTCTGTGAAATTGTTCTGTAGCATACCAACTGCCCTTTTTGCAATTCTGAGCTCAATTGAGCAATCATAACAAATTTCCAGATCAAATGAGTGACGGAGGTGTATTTTCCTATAAATTTTGATTTTGAAATTTTGACCCCATACAAACTTCAAATCAAATGCGCCAGCTTATGCAACAAGCGGTCGAGCTGAAATTTTGAGAGATTGATTTTCTCACCAAAAGACACAATCCTTGGGGGTGCCCCGTGGAATCCGACAACTTTTTGTTTCCTGGGCCAGTCTAGTGGGCACCCATGAAAACTCGGCTAAAAATAAAGAAGCATGAAACCACCTAGATTCAAAGAAAAGGAATAATTTATTCATTCTAATAGCCAGGAGGCACTAAAAAAACAGATCAATTAGCAGTGATGATGCCTCCATCGGTGCCTTAGGGAGGATATTGGAAAAAATCACATAACAAAAGTCTAAAATAGCACTTTAGGTAAATGGGTTTCAATTTTTCATTGATTTACGTTTTGTTGATATACCTCACAGTTGAAAAAAACCTGATAAATCACCCTAGCGGTAATAGTGCCTTTCTCGTTCTTTACAAAAAATAATATTTTTGCCATAAATTTTGATCCCATAGTCCGACAGGATTCCCCGCCGAATGCAACTTGTTTTGATTAAACTCATTATTTCTATAAATTATGTCTAAATAATTATAAAAAACTGCATAAAAACGTCATTTGAAATAAGTTAGGAGACAACTAAAACGATATTGAATGATTTCTCGCTTATTTTTTCAAAAGGACATAAGTAACATTTTTTTCATGAATTTATATGAATAGCGCAATCAACAGAAAAACATGAAAGCTTTTGATTGCAGTACTCAAATTAATTCATGAAAAAAATGTTACTTAGGTCCTTTTGAAAAGTTAAGCGAGATTTGTCAATAAAATAAGGGTGCCCATAACCGAACCAATAAAGGTGCCCACAACCCAATTTCGCAGCTATTTTGGAAAATGAAGGAAAAAAAATGCGCGCTGGAATTTTAATGGCAATCGTCATTGAGCCTCAAAATAGATTAAATTTACTGTATAAATATGCTTTGGAACTCACTTTTTGAATTAAATCACTTCAATTTATGACACTTTGAAAAAGGCAAAAAAAATTAATACGTAGGGGTGCCCACAACCGAACCTCCTCCCCTAATGTATGGCGAGCAAATAATGAAGGCTGCGTAAAAATGCGTTCGGATCATTCGGTAAAGGCAAGAAAACAAGAAAAGGAAATCCAAAAAAATCCGGAACTCTTGCTTCTCGGAAATGACGCCCCAACATCTCTACAGTTTATCTTTTTGCCTTTCTCGTATACTAAGTATACGGACAGCTCCAAAACCGAACTTTTTATAGAAGGCTTGTGTGGCCCATAGTGTTATATACCAATCGACTTAGCTCGACGAATTGAGGTGATATCTGTATGTGTGTATGAGTACGAAAAATGTGAGACAAATTTGTTTGTACTTAGCATTATACGATTTTCTCACAACAAATTGTATTCGACGCGGATTGTGGCCTAGTTAGACCCTATTGAAAATTAGATCGATCAGACATTGCGTTCCGGAGTTATTAACAAAACATAGTTTTTTGACAAAGGTCCCCCCTTGGAAAAAAAATTAAATCAAAAATTTTGTTTTTCACAAGCTGCTGCAATGCATTGAAATGAATGCTTATAAATGAGAAATAATGGAAATAATGAAATCTATTCCCCTAAAGTGCTATTTTGACCAATCCAATGTGTTTTTCTTAGTTCATTTTATAACGCACGAGAAAGGCATCACCATCGCCAGGTGGATTAATATGGGTTTTTATTTATGGTTTTCCCTTTTTGGAAAAAATGTTTTTAAGATCTAAACGAAAAACAGCTGTCCAATTGATTCCGTTGTTATTACTACTAAATACTCTCTCTGCATGGATCTGCAGGATCTACGTTAAGCATGAGCATGAGCATGATGACCGTGCATTCCGTAGATTTTCTTATGGGTCCTGTACACCTCCGGTGGTGCAAAGGGCCGACTTGAAAGATCTCCATCCTGAGCGTTGCCCGGCTATCGCTTTAACCTGTTGCCAGATTAGATTTCGGTCGACTTATTTTATTTCTTCATTGAGGCTTCGCTTCGCCGCCATGAGCCTCTGGGTCTGCCTCTGCTGCGATGTCCCGCTGGGTTCCAGTCTAATGCTTGTTTACAGATTTCGTTCCCGCCCCTACGTAGAGTGTGGCCGACCCAGCCCCACTTCCGATCCCGAATTTCTGTTGCTATCGGCCTCTGGTGACAACGACGATGGAGCTCGTTGTTTGAGATCCAGTTGTGAGGCCACCAGGCCCGAATTCTATACCGCAGGCATCTGTTAATGAACACCTGCAGCCGTTGAGTGTTCTCCACTGATACACACCATGTTTCG
The DNA here is from genome assembly GCF_024139115.2 of Armigeres subalbatus. NCBI lineage: Eukaryota > Metazoa > Arthropoda > Insecta > Diptera > Culicidae > Armigeres > Armigeres subalbatus. The sequence goes on from NC_085141.1 coordinate 229,528,244, forward strand.
CTAGCGTATAACAGCACAGATTTCACGTTAGAGTTGAAAATTCGTATTTTTGTGCGTTCACTTATCTGCCTGTTTTTCCAGATATTTCTTAAACTCGCAAAGGCAGCCCTTGCTTTCTTTATCCGTGCGCCTACGTCGATCTTGGTACCGCCGTCTGACGCCATTTGGCTACCAAGATATTGGAAGCTTTCAATATTCTCCACTGGTTGCCCGGCTACTGTGAAACTGGAAGGAGTCACCGTGTTTACATCCAACGATTTGGTTTTGTTGACGTTTATGACTAAACCTGCCGAAGAGGAGCGCTCGGCAAGGTCGTTGAGCTTACTCTGCATATCAGAGCGCCGTTGCGCGAGGAGTGCAACATCATTCGCCAATTCGAAGTCATTTAGGTGCTCCATGGTTATAGGCTGCCATAACAGCCCGCGGTTTGGTTCACGGTCAATCGCATCTACCAGAATCTCTTCGATTACGATGAGGAACAGTAACGGTGATAGAATACATCCTTGCCTCACACCAGCTACGACCCGGATAGGGTCGGCCAAAATCCCATTGTGCAGCACTTGACACGAGAAGGCCTCGTACTGTGCTTCGATGAGGCCGATGATTTTCTCAGGAACTCCCTTGCGTCTCAGAGCGCCCCACATATTCTCGTGATTGAGACGGTCGAAAGCTTTTTCGTAGTCAATGAATACCAAGTAAAGGGACTCTTTGAATTCGTTGACCTGCTCCAGAATGATGCGGAGCGTGACAATATGGTCCACACAGGATCTTCCGGCACGGAATCCGGCTTGCTGCCGCCGGAGAGTCGCATCGATCTTCTCCTGAATCCGGGCTAGGATAATTTTGCACAGAGCTATGAGAACGGTACACAGCAACATAATGCCTCGCCAGTTATCGCATACAGTCAGGTCACCCTTTTTGGGTACCTTCACTAAGATACCTTGCATCCAGTCGACCGGGAAAGTTTCGGTGTCCCAGATATTACGAAATAAACGATGCAGTAGTTGAGCGGTTGTCATGGGGTCAGCTTTGAGCATCTCGGCTGATATGCGGTCGACCCCTGGGGCTTTATTCGATTTCATGATTTGGATGGCTGTTTGAATCTCTAGCAGTGATGGAGCTTCGGTATTGACGCGTGTCGTGTTATACGTCGGATCCTAGGCAGATCAACAAACAACGGACAGGAGCATTATATGGATAGGGTGAATTGGTAATTGCAATTAATGAAACAAAACTTCCAATGTTCTAAATGTTGAAATTTGTCGCTTTGGAAAATGCAATTTGTTTTATATATCGCCCATTTAATTGTAGGCAACGAGTTCCCACTGATCTATGCAGTTTTAATAGTTGAATCTAAGAAGTTAAATTTATTAGCTGTATAAATGATTATTCTTTATCATACAGCTTCATAACTTGATTATCATAAAATGATAAGATGTGAGAACAAAGGAACTTGCGGTTGATTTGATACTATCATCATGACTAGGTAGTTTCTTTTTAAAACACACGTAATGCTTCACATTTGGATCAGAATAAAACGTGGTTATTTTCTTAACCTTCCTAACGTGTTCGGGTCAATATGACCCGAGTCGCACTTTCAAATTGTTAAAGCTTTTTCACTTAACAATGTGAAGGTCTGAAACTTCTTGACTTTTCCTATTTCTTGGAAAACTATGTTCCGGAACGTTGAACTACTTTGTACGACGTTCCTGAAGGGCTCCAAAAAAAAAACTCACACTTACGGTGTTCGGGTCATATTGACCCGGATTTGACTTGGCAATATCTTAGGCATTTCTCAGCCAAATTCACATTTTCCGAAACAGACCTCAGATAGTTGATCGGCCACACCTACATCCTGTAATCGTCGGAGGAAGGATCGTCAGTTGGCCACTTTTATATGGACGAAAATTGTACACGAATATCGCGAATGAACAATTCGATTGCTGTTTTATCTCAGAAATGTAAACCGGAAGTCCTAAGTTCTCCAAATCATTCTGGAGTTCAGACAGATTGATCTACCAAGATTACTGGGCTCGATGTGAAACCAATAACAATCCATATAGGTCATTAGAGGCCATGCACATGATTTGCTATCTAGATATGTCCAATTCGGATGTTATAATTCCACCAAATCATTCTGGGGTTCAGACGAATTAGTCTACTAAGACAAGTGGGCTCGATACAAAGCCAATCACAACCCATACAGACCCTTAGAGGTCTTGTGCATGATTCACGATCTCATATGTCCAAACCGGATGTTCTAAGTTCTCCAAATCATTCTGGAGTTCAGACGAATTGATCTACAAAGACAACTGGGCTGTATATCAAGCCAATAACAACCCATACAGCCCCTTAGAGGCCTTGTGCATAATTCACGATCTAGATATGTCTGAACCGGATGTTCTAAGTTCTCCCAATTATTCTGGAGTTCAGACGAATTGGTCTTCCAAGATTACTAAGCTCGATATGAAGCCAATAACAATCCATATAGGTCCTCAGAGATCATGCACATGATTTGCGATCTAGATATTTCCAATTCGGATGTTCTAGGTTCTCCAAATCATTCTGGAGTTCAGACGAATTGGTCTACCAAGACAACTGGGCTCGATACAAAGCCAATAATATCCCATGGGGCTCATACATGCCCTTAGAGGCTATATGCATGATCTACGATCTAGATATGTCCAAACCGTATGTTCTAAGTTCTTAAAATCATTCTGGAGTTCAGACGGATTGATCTACCAAGATTACTGGGCTCGATATGAAGCCAATAACAATCCATATAGGTCCTCAGAGATCATGCACATGATTTGCGATCTGTATATGTCCAATTCGGATGTTCTAAGTTCCCCAAATAATTCTGGAGTTTAGACGAATTGATCTACCAAGACAACCGGGCTCGATACAAAGTCAATAGCAACCCATACAGACCCTTAGAGGCCTTGTGCATGATTCACGATCTAATATGTCCAAACCGGATGTTCTAAGTTCTCCAAATCATTCTGGAGTTCAGACGAATTGATCTACCAAGACAACTGGGCTTGATATCAAGCCAATAACAACCCATACAGACCCTTAGAGGCCTTGTGCATGATCTGCTATCTAGATATGTCCAATTCGGATGTTCTAGGTTCTCCTAGGAAGAAGCAGAAAGATGATAATCGAAAAAATTTCCACGGGAAACCATACGAAGAAGTTTTTAAAACTCTTCCCAAAAATTCTAGACGCAATTTAATTTAAAACGGTAAGCAGTACGGGGTTGGACTTTTTCTTCTAAAGGATAGTTTTGTAGAGTATTCAAACCGATGTGCAATTTTTATTAAATAAATAACCACCACAGTTTATTTTCCCTGCGCGTAATGATGTACGGGTTCAACGAGTTTGTTATTATGCATCCCGAGAATATTGCGGCTTCCTGCTGGTTGCTTCTCAGGTAATCGCAACGGTCACTAAACACAACAGAGTCAATGAAAATCTCACCCACCGTATGCACTTGCCATGATATACACTCTCCATGTACTCAGTGACTCCGGTTGCCTCTCACTAATACAATCGAAAACTGCTGTCATTTCGCGAAAAGCACGTGATTTTGTTTTGAGCGGGAAAATTATGCCTATCTTTTAACACGGCGGCTATCTTGACGTTTACCTTCGCAGTCGAGCCTGTGAGTGTAAGACCGCCGCAGCATTCTAGAAAAAGATAAGCGCGACAATGGGTCGTATGAATAAAAAGTAGCAAAACTCAGCGCTTGTAGTATCTACTCAAAAATAAAGTCCACAGAGAAAACTACATGTTTGATATGAATAAAAACATTTTCGAACTTATGGCATATGCTACATTCGAACTTAGCCTTTTCTACAGTTTACTACCATTTACTACACGGAGAAACGTCAAAACAAAATTGACCCCATGATGACGATGATGATTACATCATTTTTTTGCGGCTAATCAACAAAAAACATGTCTGTTTTGTTTGTTATCCCTAAATTGGACTTCTATTTTCAAAGACAAAGTCGATTCGCTTCGATTCTGATGAATAATCTGCATTTGAAACATGAGTAGCAACGTCTTGAGCAGACTACAAGAAATCAGTAGTAAACTCTTGTTTTATTCATACCGAATCAGTTGTTTGTAGTATGTTCGAAATGTGTAGTGTAGTAAAGTCTCTTTTATTCATACGAACATGTTCCACAAGTGACGTTTACTACTGGAAATGTAGTAAAGTTGAACTTACTACTTTTTATTCATACGACCCAATAACTGCAGAAAATCGTGGGGCATATTCTTAAATTAACCCTCGGTACGATAATTTCAACTGCAACATCTTTTTGCGTGAGGGAAGTCGAGAAACTTTCCAACCCAAAATTTCATATTAAGATAGCCTCCCGAGCTGTCGATGAGAGCATATAGAAAACATATTTTGATATTGATATCATATCGAAATCATGATTTGTTTTCAAATATGAATCATCATGACTGATTACATATTTTGATCTCATTTTGCTGTTGACTTCTTAATTGTATGATCTGACATCAAACTGTGTACTTATTTTGTTATCGGAACCAATATCAACATTAGTTTTCGATTTGCTTTTATCGACAGCAGGAATACTTTTCGATTTGATGTCACAGTAAAATTTTTCTGCTGTAGATTTTGATCTTTTAATCGCTAAAACGACCAAAAGGATATCAACCAGGAGCGACGACCTCGATAACAGAAATTGGTATGATTTAGCCTTGCATAAGAGGTAAAATAGCAAAAAATAATATCAAAAACTTAGATGCAGAGTACTTGAGGCATAACATGCTTAGTTATTTCAATACCAAACGAATAATAATTGGTTATGCATTTGGTATGGAAGTTCAATTTAATAACTGAGGCTCAATTATGGCTCAAGTATTGTGCATATTAGTTTTTGGTATTATTGCTTTGGTATTTTACCTCTTATGCAGGGCTAGTTCATAACAGAGTATGGTATCAATAACAGAATTGGGTATTATTTAGCCAATTTCTCCTGCTCGGGTCAAAATTAGGCGATTTCACAAAAACAAAATTAGCTATCGATTTGCTCTCAAGCTTTGCTCGGGCTAACTCCTCAGAATTTGGTTGGCGATTATTTTCCGCGTGCTTTACGTATTATGCGATGTTGAGCACGAATTATTCGAAATTGAGCACGAATAATCACAATCCCGGCCCCATTTAAAATACACGGGACGCGGGGACCAAAATCCGACGGAAAGTTTTTCCAAGGTGTAAGGTTACTTTTACCTCAAAGAAAGCATCTCGTTAGTCCGGCTAATTCAGATTTTTCCAGAATAAAAGTACAAACACTCATTTAAATATATAATTAAAAACAATCATTTAAATATATTATCTTGTCTGTTTTCAAATGGCTGTGGGTTTATTTTGCTTCATTTGTATGGATTTGACAATCGGATTAACTAGATAAAAATTTCGTGGGGGTTTACTATAAATAAATAATTAAAAGGATGAATGACCCCTTTTGCCTTAGATTTTTTATAAGCTATTTTAAAAAGCGACATCTCCTGTGCCCATTTATCCAATAACTTTACTTTTCTCCTCTGTATTTCCAGCCCAGTTCACCCATTAATACTTCACAAAACAAAAGTTGTTTCGAATAATCCAGCAACAAACCACGTTGTAGTTATATCTATATTTTTAAGCACCCAGCCCCGTAGTGCTTGAGTATATACGAGCCTATACCAAAATAACTAATGAGTAATGCAATTGTGTTATTAACAATAATAAAAAAATAATATTAGGTTTATCTTTAACCTTTTATGCCATAATCGAAAAATGTTCCCGATATAAGTAAGTTTGACAGAACCACCTGAACCAATTTTTCGGGGTACATTGACAATGTACTGGAGACGTCAAGTTGCTCACGGGTTGTAAGTTGCTGAGTGCTGTGCTGTCTAAGCTGACAATTGACGCGTTACTGATCTGGTGTTTGTTAAACGCAATAGAAGTAAATTTTTAGAAGTACAATAATTTTGTCTGCTCACAGACCAACATTCAGAAGACTTTTATACCTACAAAAAAAATAACGACCTGTATATCAAGAAATTGGTGATCATCGAAAATAATAAAAAAAATAACTTTGTAGACTCAATAGACTATATACTTTTTTACGCTCGAAATCAAAAATAGCGTTCTATCTTTTAACGCTCCAAATTCGAAAAAGCGCTCTAACTTTTTACGATCTAATTCGGCCCAAAAAAAATGCAACACCTACTCTGCGTGATTGAGAATTTTACAACCTCTAACCATTCATTTTTCAGCATGGGTCGCACGACACTTTGAAATTGAGGTCACCTGTTTAGTTAACTTCTTCCACCGGAATGTATAGTTCGTAGCACTATTCGTAAGCAGAATACCAACTTCCAACCCTACACGGCTATCAGATGACCGATTGCCATTCCTACACGGCTATCTGATTGTATCTATCTGTTCGGGAAAAGGAGGCCAAATTGATGGTTGACTCCTACATCACTCCAAAGGCGCATTAACAGCAAGGCGTGCAACCAATTGAATTGCCAACCATCAATTTGAAAACAAATTAGACAAAATAAATGGATTAGTTAAAATTTTCTTTTATCTTTAGGAACATTTTAGGAGGTTTAAAAGCTTATTGCTCCGAATTGTAAACAGTGGACACGCATTTTTCATTCTACGATGGTTTGGAATCCACAAGTTACGATCCTATAAACCGAATGCCTTGATTGAACTTGAAGAAAATCGATTCTCATTATAAAGTTTTGTTTATTACGCAAATAAACATCACATTTTATAAAAAAAATAACGAGTTCTTTCTGATCAGAAATAATAACTGGTTCACAAGCCTGAAGCGATTCCAAACTAGATCAATAAGAAACAGTGCTGACTTCTATGGTCAAACTGTGTAGGTTGAACCATAAATTGTGCGAGATTCAATTTGAACACAAATATTCCAAACCTGTTACCCTTACTCACATTTTCTATGCCCGGCTAGTGCCACATGGCAAAGAAAACCAATCGTTGCCGTCCGCACCGCATTCAATGCCTTTTTGCATCTACTAGATCTCAGAATCAGAAGAGACAGGTGATTGAGAGGGTAGAGCTGCTAAGTGCCCATGCTATTGCCCCGAGCTGTGCGGAGTGATTCAGTGCAGAAAGCTTTTGACAGAAGCATGTTCACGCGTTCTTCGGACATAAAGACCGGACGGACAACGACGACGACGACGATGACGACGGGCCAGTCTCGAACCTTTCAACGGCTATTTTGGAATGTAGATTCCTATATGGGCAGTGGTCCGGTGATTTAATACAGTGCGCTTTATTGGAATAGCAGTTATTGGTAGGTATCTATCCACAAGCACCTGATGTTAAGTTTGCCAATGCTGAGCAGGACAACTTTCGATCTTGTTATGTAAATGGAGCGACATATTTTGAGAGTGGCTTAAGCACAAGGGCCCACGCGATTATCTTGGAACAGGTTGACTGATTTACTGCTGAATTGGTGGGATTTCAAGTGTTTCGATCGGCGACGTGACGAAAAGTGAATAATTGAGATTTCTCAGGTGGCTCGATTTTTGGTTGATACATATCTGGAATACAACAATGCCAATTTAAATTCTTGGTCACAATCTCAGTCGACTTGCGTAGACTGTGGAATTAAATACAAATAATCAATAGATGCCAAACCCTAAACAGTTAACGTTTATTCTTTTTACAAACGTGTTGTGCATATATGAAGCTTTATATAAAAATGTCATTTATTCCTAAACATATGCTATCACAAACTTAAATGGTGAAGTACTGTTTGCAAATTCATGTTTGAAATGTTTTGTTTTTGCCTTTCAGAGATAAGATCTGAAGTAGTTTTGCGGTATCACCTTTGAACTAATGCGTAGTGTCTGGATTGTACCAGACATTTAATTTCTGTTGATGGGTCATTAAACAAACATTTCAGTTGCTACAAAACAATTGACGCGATTATCATAAGAGCCATTTCTCATAGAACTCAAATTTCATTTCAAAATGTTAGATTTAATCTGAATATCAGGTTACTTGCAACGACCTCCTCATCGGCAAACGTTCCCCATATCTGCCTTTTCTTCCTCTATGCGGCAATTACGTTCCTACCGAAACTTGCTTGCATGTATTTTTTTGAATAAAACGCTCTTTTAAAACTGCCTTTACGGGAATTTTTTCATTGACTTGTGAATGTAATCGCACATTCATACAACAGAAAGTTTAGGAAAATAGCCTTATAAGACCATCGGTGTCACAAGAATCGAATTCACCATTTCCGAATTGACTGTCGCGCGTCTTCACCAACCGGTCCAACTGGAGCTCCATCGGCAAACGTGATCCCCATTATTCACCGCTCGAATCGCGCCGCGAGATGCGAGAATGTTAATCGTTTTCGTTAGAACAGCAATTTGGACGCTAAGCCTTTGGGACTTCTCGAATTTAATAGCTCGAATGGCCCGCGTGCGATCCCTATCGGCCCGCGGCGGCGGTGGTGGGCAAACACCGAAAAATGGATGTTCGCGCACACCAATAACCAGCACCACTTAACGGGCGAACGGAGGCACACGGACCGGACCAGATCCCCAGGTAACTCCTTGGAGGGAAACTCTCCATACGCGATCGATGGACCACCAGCAGAGTTGGCGTGTTAATTAATGGAATTATTCGGTCCCATTCAGCAGCAGTCAGCTACTCCCAGCTGTCCGTCGTTGTCGCTTGATGTTGCTGCCGTTGCTATTAATCGTTTGACCGAATAGAAGCGCGCAGAGAACGATAGACGCATGAGCCATAACTCTTTTTCCAAAATTGATTGGTGGTTAAATTGTTTTTGTTGTGTCGCTGCCGATGGTCGCTCGGTGGGCTGGATCAGGTAGATCTAATGTGGCGATACAGGTGATCGAGAAAAAAAGGGACAAGTTTAGGTTTCATTAACATTTTTGGGACGATCTAATCTTATACACATAGCTAGTACGCATATGTGTTTTATTTCCATTGTTATGCAATGAAATCTTTCAAAAAAGTTTGGTGTTAATGAACGTCAGAATAATCCTGAACGATTATTCAAAGTTATGTTGATATAAAAGCTCTGGGCATGCCTTGCTTTGCAAGATGCCAGAGATGACTGGTTTTTAGACAAAAACAGGTGCCTACCGTACAAATTTAAACTTCAAACGCTTGAGCACTTTCTAATATATAACCAGACTGTTAACATGCATTTTAAGCTACACTGTTGAAACCATCATTGCAATCATAAAATATAGTATTCATTTTTGCACTTCGTGTTTAATATGTGCGAGTTATTGCGTATAATGTTTGCAAATTTTGGAAATCTCGGGCAGCAGCTGCATTGGATTTATTACACAGTACCGAGCAAAATAACTGCCAGTAACACCACTTGGATAGCTTAGGCTGTCTTTTAGTTATTTCGTCGCCTTAAATTAATGTGCATTACAAAAATAGAACTTTAATAAAGTAAGCCAGAACCATGAGTTCTTTTAATCCAACTTGATGAAACATTTCGACGAAATATTTTTGAAAATTTCCCATACACATTGAAGCGTCCGAAATTTGAGTATGTCCGAATTTTGATTATCCACGGAAATTCATTTTACGTTTTTGAAGTCCTAAAATACTCCGAAGCATTGAATATGGAAACACTTATTCATATGGAGGTTGTGTTGCCCCAAATGGCCGGAATGAAATTCTGTGACAGCGACTCTCCGTTGATGCGTGTGCATGCCACGGAGATTTGACTAGAAGAGGTAGAGCCATGGCTTGCTGCTCGCCGATTGACACGCTGAGGTATAAATCATAAACACACGATGAAGGCATCTTACTCAAACCCCACATTCCCCTTCTTCTCTCATTAAAAAACGAAAAAAATCCTTCTAGCATAGGATGCAATGCTTGTTTATCTCATTCGTTAGTTAAATGAGATGAAGATGAACATCTATTGGATTTATCTCAATATCATGGTTTAAATATCAGAACAATGATATTGTCGGGGAGATAACTCAGAAAACACGAGGCGCGTACTTTTAAGATTTTTATTCTTCACGCTTTGCTTGTCTGAACACGAATGAATCGCTCAGTAGAACAACACTGTACTTGAAAATAGAAAAGCCTTTTACACTGAACGGAAAATTCGGAACGAAAACACGTTCATCGGAAGCAGTACAATATTGAGTAATAAATACAGAATACATTAAAAAGGCCGATTTAGATATGCACGGAAACGGAATGCTACACTTGGAATACATGCTAATCAAATAATACTACAACTCGGCCATGCCTGACTATTGATCGGCTCGATCACAAAATACAGTTTCAAGATATGTACACAAACATATACACAAACACAGAGTATTGCTTTCTCAATCAGATAATCAAGTTTCATGTCGTATTATCTCAGAATCGCTACCACTTGCGTCCCTCCAATCGGCCCACCGCTTCATTCGCGACGATTCTATTATGCCATCATAGGGCAATTGAGATATTTGACCATTCTCAATATCTCTACATATCTACATATCTACATATCTATCATTTGGAAGAACTTTATGTATGCGATAAGGGCCTCTGAACTTTGGGACAAACTTTTTGTTCGTTCCGATAGTTGTATCAATATTTCGAATGACGACGTAATCACCTTCGGAAAACACAATGGGACATCTATGTTTCTTATCATGTAACTCGGAATTGCGATTTTGAGAACGCTCAATGCATTTTTCAGCAGATCTACGAAGGGTTTCCAAATCTCTGACAGACTCCCGAAGTTCACAATTCATCTTATCATCCAAAAACTCGGAAAGAACATCAACATTGCGACCACGTTGTTGGACTCCATACAGAAGTATACTGGGTGTCTGGCCAGTAGTCGAATGAATTGAATTATTTACAGCGTATTCCACTTTTCCCAACATTTTACACCAATCCGAATGCTGTACTGGTTCCGTAAGTTTAGCCAACAAAGACTTGATAATACGATTAACTCGTTCAACTTGACCGTTTGCCTGAGCAGAAGCAGTAGCAACCTTCACATGTTCAATGTTATTGTTCAAGAGGTACGAAGTGAAATCCAAAGAAGTAAAACACGTTCCACGATCGCTAACGATTCTTCTTGGTCGGCTGTAATTTTCAAAATACTTATCAAGACAAGCGCAAACTTCTTTCGTACTTGTCGAGTTCACTGGATACAGTTTGACAAACTTCGTGAAAGCATCAACCACCACCAAAATGTGCTTTCTCTTTGAAACGATTGAGGGAAGTGGACCGAAATGATCAATGTGAATCGTATCAAAAGGAACGGGTTTTTTCGGAATGCTGTGCAAAGCACGACAATCGGAATTAGGATCGGAATAGATTATACAACGGACACAATTCTTAATGTATTTTTCTACCTCGCCTTTCATATTCGGGAACCAATAATGCATCTGAATTTGCGCATGCGTCTTCGTAATTCCCATATGGCACAATTTCTCATGCACACTACGTATTACGTTGGATACCATTTCCTTGGGTACATAAAACAGAAGTTTTCCAGAGGAGCTACAACGGTATACCAACCCATCTTCAAGACAGAAATGCTTCACTATTCCACTCTCCAACCTCTCTCTCAACTCGATAATGTCCTTATCTCGCCCTTGTGTAACTTGAAGTTGAAACTCAAGATCATCTGAATTAACTGCGGAAACTACTTGATCAGAGTTATCGTAAGTTACGATATTGGCACTGTTCAATCGACTCAGAGCATCCACATGATTCATAAGCCTACCATGGCGATGTTGGATAGTGTAGTGGTAATTTTCTAACTCAAGGGCCCATCTAGCATTAACACTCTTTTTGTTCAATGTCATAGTGAGTGAGTTACAATCTGTAATGATACAAAACGGAATTCCTTCCAAATAGATTCGGAACTTCCTTAGCGAGTAGATAATAGCTAAAGTTTCTAGCTCGAAACTGTGATAACGCGATTCAGCAGCGGATGTTCGTTTGGAGAAATACCCGATTGGATGAAATTTACCATCGTCCTGCTTTTGCATCAATATACCACCAAATCCTTCACTACTAGCATCACAGTGCAGTTCCGTTTCCCGTTTTGGATTATAAAGAGCAAGGACCGGAGAAGACACCAGCTTACTTCGTAGAGTTTCAAAAGCTTCCTTGCATTTCTCGTCAAAGTGAAATTTGGCTCCAGGGTTAGTCAAAGCACGTAGAGGCATAGCAATTGTTGAGAACGATGGAACAAACCTTCGGAAATATGAAAACAAGCCCAAGCATTTACTGAGATGCTTCACATCACATGGAATTGGCAGTTTTCAATTGCAGCCAAGTGCGAATTGTTTGGTCTTATGCCATTTTCACTTACAGTAAATCCCAGTAATTCAATCTCCGTGAAACAGAATTGACACTTCTTGATCTTAATCTCCAATCTAAAACCTGCCAAAGTACGAAGGACCTGTTGCAGAACACTAATATGTTCCTCGATCGTAGCCGTTGCTATAGTAATATCGTCCAGATAGACCGTAACAGTTCCTTTCTTGATGAACGGTGCCAACAAAACAACATTGATGAATCTCTGGAACACTGCTGGGGCGTTACGCAATCCAAAAGGCATCTTTAAGTATTCGTATTGTCCGCTGGGAGTGACAAAGGCCGTGTACGGAATAGTGTCCTCAGCTAAGTTAACCTGGTGAAACCCATTTTTGAGATCCAATACTGTAAAATACTTCTTCCCTTCAACACGTTCCAGGCAGTCATCTATCAACGGCATAGGATAACTATCACGAACAGTCAATTTGTTCAGTGCACGGTAATCCACACACATTCGCTTTTCGCCACTCTTTTTCGTTCGTAAAACAATTGGAAATGCGTAAGGAGAATTACTTGGTCGTACAATTCCAGCATTCAACAATTCCTCAACAATGTGGTCAACTTCCATTTTGTCGGAATAAGACAGTCTCCTTGGCGCGAAATTAATTGGAATATGCGAATTGAGCTTAAGCTTCATTTCGTAGTTATGCTTCTTAATGGGTATATTCTCAAGGTCAAGATAATCGTTATGAATGATATTTAATATCTTATTGCGATGTTCAACACTTAATTCTGGATTTATAACATACTTGCAATCACTGTCAACCGTATCAATGCAGAACACATCAGGAACTGAAGAGTAGTCTATCATCGTAACAGGTTTGTTTTGCTTTAGCAGAACGGAACAAGTAGACAATACGGAAGTATCGGAAGCAGCGGAAGAAGCGGAAATTAACTGGGCGGAAGTCGAATCAATTGGGATCATGACAGGAGTGGAATTCGATTCATTAGAGATCGCAGTAACTGGCTGACGATTGCATTGATTACAAGTGGTAGTGAGTTCTGAAGGTGCATCATTAGAATAATCAAACGCACAATGTAACAGGTTTCCAAAAATTTTATTCGATTTGGGTCAGGTCCAATTTCAATTTCAAATTTTGGTTTTGTATTAACGGAATCGATAAATCTTGTATCGTATAAAGTAATGCCAAATTCATTCAAAAATTCCGTCCTAGTAATAACGGAACACAAAGATAATTATCGGGTACTACATGTACCCTTAAACATGTTTTACGGTCACGAAATGAAACAGATGCTCCAATAACTCCAAAGGTGCATAGTGGGAAGTTGCCTATGCTCTTGTATCCTGAATTCGCCTTATCACTCAGTCCCATCGATTGTGGAACTATCGAGCGTCGGACAAAACTAATTGGACTGCCCGTGTCGAACATGGAAAGTACAGTGTTACATAAGTGTGTGCTACAGTCAATTGAGAAAGCAATACTTACGATATTCAACTCAGAGAGAACTGCTCCTAGTTCACCAACGGATTGGCGGTCGCCACCGGCATTCTGGCGAAATTCATCCACTAGAGCCACCTGGCTGTTGTTGCGTGGGGCTGGTCTCAGGCACTCCTTAAGCTGATGCTGAGTAGAACCGCATCGGAAGCAAGAACCCTTCGCTCGGCGTGGCTCCTTACAATCTGCAGACAAATGGCCAATATCGGAGCAGTTATAGCATCTTGGCGATTCCGGTTTGGATGTCGTGAGGCTTGATCTTTGCTTCGCTGGTTGAGTCCGGATCGGCGCAGGACACATTTCTCGCAACTGCACATATCGACGTGAAAGCTGCTTCAGATGGGCCAGATCCCTGGCCGGGTAGAAAACTGCAATGCTTGCTGAACGGTCCTGGAACCGATCGATGATGAGCTGTGCTGTTGGAATCTCATCAATGTTCGCGCTTGAGGCGATCGCGTGCATGCGCAGGGGGTATGCAGTAACCGACATTTGGGAGGCGTCAAAGTTGTTTTGCGCAGCTTGTCGACAATTTCAGCAACGGTGTAAACATGGCCGAAGTTGTCCAGGAAGTTAACACGGAACTGTCGATAATTTGCGGATTTGTCAACACGAAGGAACCATTCCGCCTCCGTTCCTGGCTCCATTAAACGTCGAACACATTTCAACTTGAAATCATCATCGCCTTCCAAAGAGTCGCACGCAGATTCGAAATCGTTGAGCCATCTGTTCGCGTCGGATGTGTCTCCTCCGGAAAATCGCTGGACCGAACCAATTACGTCCTGAATAGTCGGCGGTTTACCTTGCGCTTGTTCGATGTCTTCCAACTCCCGACGCAAATTAGCGATCATTTTGCGTTTCTGCAGCACTCTTAATTCCACATCCAGATCCTCCTCGTGCACTGACGAACCGTCTTCTTCGTTTGGCGCTCCGCCCTGTGCCCCAACATGGTCTTCATAGAGCACTCGCAGGTGCCGCACTGTAGCTGACGGCGGAAAATCGACTTGATTTTCCTGCAGCCATTCAACCAATTCACCTTTGGTCATTCGACTCATTTTCACGGATGCGCGTTTTCCTGTATTCGGCGTGAACAATCCCACTTCTGAAAGTTGTCGGGGAGATAACTCAGAAAACACGAGGCGCGTACTTTTAAGATTTTTATTCTTCACGCTTTGCTTGTCTGAACACGAATGAATCGCTCAGTAGAACAACACTGTACTTGAAAATAGAAAAGCCTTTTACACACTGAACGGAAAATTCGGAACGAAAACACGTTCATCGGAAGCAGTACAATATTGAGTAATAAATACAGAATACATTAAAAAGGCCGATTTAGATATGCACGGAAACGGAATGCTACACTTGGAATACATGCTAATCAAATAATACTACAATATACAGTATGTATTCCCAAGCTGTTGGTCACGAAAGATTGAAAATCTATACAAACTATTAGATTAGGATCTAAGTAATGAATAGATGATTAGAGAACAACAAGCTTACGAAGTCAATAACCCAAATACAAATACGAAGTCAATAACCCAATGACAACTACAAGCTAAATTCATTTAAAATGCTATTCAAATCCAATTCACATTCAACCCAAATCCGTCCTAAATCAAGTTCAAATCCAATCCAAATACAATCCAAATCGGTACATTTAATCCAACTTTTAGTCTCGCGCCAGCTTTTTATTATAGCAACGGATCTACTATGGTATTTTAATTTTGACACATGATGTGTATATATTCAAATTTTATAGTAGTTTCAATCTTAGCAACCTGAGGAACTTGCTTTACAATGATACGTCAAAAATTCTCACTTTTTTTTTCCAATTTTCAGCATGGCTATGCATATTCATTCTATTTAGAATATTTTTGAGTAAATTAAATACCTATTTATCATTGTCTAGTCATGCGTTTGGCTAGCTTGTGGAGTCTGTTCCCCAGGGTCGGTTATAACTTGCTTCAAAACAGAGCGTTAATGATTAATCATAAATTTAATCATGATTAATGAATAATCACTAAAATTAATCACTAATCTTAATCGTTAATCACAACAAACTGGTTAATAATCGTTATTCATTAATCATAATCATTGGTTGGAACAACAAATCATTAATCATCAATCTTAATCATAAAAACTATGCACATAATCGTTAATCATTAATCATAATCATTGATATTTCTAATGTAATCATTATTCATTAATCATGAATTATGAAGCAGATTTTAATCAATGAATAATATAAAAAGTTCATCTAGCAACACTGAGACTGAACATTCATCGACCTTCAACAAAACATGTGTGGCGTGCGAGTACGACACCTGTATAACCACACTGGAAGGTGGACGCAATAGTATTTGTAACACATTTATAAGCAAAGAGAAAGAGCCGAAGCAACATTCGCATCTTCACTCATCGTTCTCGAATATGTGTTTGCATTTTTCGATCGAAGGGTAGGGTACGGTAAAATGATCAATAGTTAACCTCGTTGCTTATTTATTGAATAATTAGAGTAAATTTCCGATAACTAGTTCTACTCTTCCCTATAATATTACAAAGGTCATACACTCAATTAATACAACCGAATATCACCTTTGAATATGCATTCGAAAAAGTAATTTAAATTGGGTTTTATGATAGAATGTTTCATCGTTATAGTTGTAACTTCATAGTTGTATTTTCATATCCATATATCTTATTTTCAAGCTCCATTACAAAAGTTTTTCATATACTATACACTATACCCTTGTATACCCCTCAAACATTTTACAATTATTAACACTTCACAACATAAAAAAGCATAAGAACATTCGTCAGAATGTAAGTTGACTTTTCCCGGAAGAATTTGATAGGACGTAAACATAAATTACTATATAAATAAAGTGTGATCAAATCTAGAGAGTTCACTGCCGAGAAGGTCTTCACTATGAGTAATTTACCCTATATTTTATACGTGTGTAGTTTGTAGGTGGTTTTTGCGTTTATACCATTGTATATATAAAAAATCGATATGGTATGTGAGTATGTGTCCTAATGGCAAGCGCACATAAAAGGATAGGATTTGTTTCAACGGGAATAGTTTTTCGATGGAAACAAATCTATTTCTATGTGCTCGAAAGAGAAAGATGATTGATCAGCAAGCTCTATGTGTTTGTTTCGCAATACATTGCTCTGTCTCTAGAGAACGTGTCGTGTGATTCGAAGCCAGTCAGTTCAGCTCAAAGTGTCATCGGGTGTGCTATGTTTTTCCTTTGCGCGCGAAAATCGTGTGTTTCAGTTAGTGAGTGATTTGAATTCATGGAAATGGCTGAAGAATCAGCGAGTGAATTTAGTAGAATTTTAGATGGGGAGAAGTTTTTCAAAATCCTTAAAGTAGAAGGTGGAAGAAAGGTGGAGGCGAAATGCCTCAAGTGTGGGAAAATTGTGAAAGGAACGGCGAAGCAATCGACTAATTATTTATCGCACTTGAAGGTAAGCGTGAAAATCAGTCCACAGCAAAAGTGAAACAAAAGCTCAAAAAAATAAGTCCAAATATAACAGGTACTGTGTAAGTGTGTGTGTGTGATTGCACTTTAATTTCCATCCACACATGGACAGTAAAATTCTCGTAGGTGTACTTTTTCAAAAAGGCATATGTGGTATTATAAACAAAAGTTCAAACGTCGCTTTGTCCAATCTGATGATATTCCCTTGCAACGCCACCAACAGGTAGCGAAAGCCTTCCCCTACTTGATTATGGAGATAGATTACGTGAGAGTGCTATCAGGTTGAATAAATCGACGTTTGACTCTTTGTTCACAAAATCACATACGTTCTTTTGAATAAATACCCGTAAGTGAACAATATTATTTTGAATTTCTGATGACCGTTACAAATATTAATTTAAATTATGTCCTACTGGTCTCCGAAAGGTCAAGAGGGAGGAATAAACAAAATAAATATTAAAATGGAAAAAATCATTAAAACTCCTCGGGTTTGTTAAAGAATGTTTTGAAAATCATCAAAATTGCCCGATTTTTTTTTGTTGCCCCCTCAAAATATTTTTTTGGGCGAAAAAACCGAGAGGGGGAAGAGACATAATTGTATTTAAATATTTGTATCGGCCTAAATTCTTTTGTATAATAATTTCCTTCAAATTTCTTTTTAATAACAAATTTTTCCTAAATAGTTTTTACATGCCCGTCAGTAGAGTTTTTCTGATTTTGCATGATAACATATAACATAAATAACGAATAACAAAATGCCTAGTTTCCATATAAAATCAATTCCAACTTTTAGCTGATTTCCTTTCGACTTAATTTGAATCAATTGTTTTCTTTTTTTTTCAATATTTTTAATAGTACCATTTCTCATGTCTATTTCAGGAAAAAGGGCATGAAGAATGTTTGAACGAGTATTTAGCAGCTCCGAAAAAGAAGGTACAGTCCAAACCAAAACACTCGACGTGCCAAGAGAAATTACAATCGACGTTAAACTTTCCAACAATAAGTTGTACCTCATCCAGCAAAGCCGCGGAATCTAAGGCCGATACTCTCGTAACAGATTACATAATCGATGGTATACTTCCTTTGACAACAGTGCGAAAACTTTCTTTCAAGAAGCTTGTAAACGGACTGCAAGGCAAAAAAACTGGATTCTCCAATCTTGTCATATGAGAAACTGGTTGGCTATTTGGATCAAAGGTAAGTCGTTTTACGATATAAACACAAATACACATATTGATATTACATATATTTACATTTATCAAATTGTTTTAATGCCGAATATCTTTATCTGTGCCCTGGAGTAAAATGGCTGGCCACTTTGAACAGCTAGTATTTCAATATTTATGAACAAACGTTAGTGCAGTTCTTTTATCCAGAATCCTATCAAGATCTTTATCCGCATGAGAAAAAAAACTATAAAATTAAACCGCACAGTTTATCACAAAATAATCCTGTATAATCGATTTTGCTCCACCACGCTCATTTGATTTTGTTTCATGTGCTGAGTGTCCTCCAAAAATTTGAGCCTTATTGGAGCCTTATTAGCACAAGTGGTTTCAAGTTCATATGAGTGATGCACTTTGACAAATTTTATGATCATGAAACCTGGATTGAAATCGAACTATTTCATCCGTCTAAGACGAGTTAAGTACTCTCCATTTAATTCCACCAATTATTTTGACAGTCTTTTGATTTCTTTGGCACTCTTGAAAAATAATTGAAATGGAATAAGGTGGACAAGAAGACGAACTTAGTTTTCAAACGAATGCACAGCCTTTTTATTCTTATTCTTATTCTTTTTAATATTGCCTTCTTCAAATTACATTTCTTAAATCATGATGTTACAAGATATTTCTGATTATATTCACATCAAATAGTTTGTGAGAATAAAACACATTGACTTTAGAGCATCCCTAATATTTTTTCGTTATAAAAATATTTTGGACAATTGTGTATTTCGTCGGGATATTTTAATTATATGCGATGCAATGATGTCTGATGTTACAAGTTTTTGTAGACTAACCAATGTTAACAAAAGTCCAACAACGAAATTCTTTTAACTCCTTAACCATAAATAATCAGTCTACTGGTCATTATAGTCTGTATTTTTAGATAACAAATGTGATGAAATAATTAACAAATGTAACAAATGTGATGTTATTGCCCAAATTCATTTAAAATCTTGTCACGTATATACAATGTACTTACTAACATTGGTCACAATTAATTATTTCGTTTCATATTGTAGTCCTACATGTGAACGATTATGATTCAATTTTCGCGATGAAGACCTTAGCTGTTAACAAGACTATCTGTTATCGTTGTAATAAGTTATTATTCATTAACTATGCTTTTTCCATACTTTTTTTGCACTTAATGTCATATATTGATTATTTTCGCCAGAATCAAATCACTTTTTTGATCGATTATTATTTTTTTATTTTTATGTGGACCATAATAAGTATCCTAGATGATAATACGGTTGGTATTATACTATGATATGACCTCTAGAACCATTTAAATATCATAAAGGACATTTTTTCGATAATTTTCGCAAAAAATCACCTCGTGTCCGTATTTTTTTATCGTACATTGTCAACCATTACCCAAAAAATATTTTTTACAAGAAAAGTTTTCGTGAAAACAAATTGAAAAAATATTATAATGGGACTGAGATATTCAAGTTTTGGTAAACCATGAATATTTGTTAATATATTAGAATTTATTGCACGTCTATTTGAACGACATATGACAATTTAATTAGTATGATATAAAAACAATAGAATTGAATGTTCATCTATATATTTTTTTGTATTTTTATGATATTTTATTGCAACACCCTATTGTATTTTTTATCCGGGAAGTGTCTACCATTTCTATAAAAGGGGCCACTAAATTTATCTAAATTTAGGCCGCTGTAATTAAATGCTGGCTTGAAAATGAACTATTTCACATGCAAGATTGTTATTTTACTTTTTTGGTGCTGAAAACCATTTAAAAAAAAATCGCCAGAGGATTCTAAAACAAATCAACGATCTTTTTCATCAATTCATGGGCATTTAACTTCATATTTTTTCCATTTCTAGCGGCTTTAAAAACTAATCCAACAGCAGAGTGCAAAAGTTTTCCTGGTTAAAAACCAGCACTTCATGCGGTCCTCGTTGTTTTGTAACTGATCTACCAAATAATAATTAAGCACACGCTATGATAAAACGATTCGTTTTCGCTCATTTTCCATCAAGGATCTTTCTTCACACAGCTGTGTAAAACACATTGAAATGCATCACTGGTGCCCCCATAACTGCAGCTTTTTTTAAAAAGGAATTTTTCATGGAGTATTTGTATTGTCCACCGAATCAGTTCATTGTCGCAACTGCTTGCGAAAAACATCTCTCATGGTGTGCTACATATCGTGAGTGTATACAGAGATGATAAGTGAAAGATTTTATCATTTCGCTTTGAATTCAATCTCTGGCAGCACAATCGGTGACTAAGGAGAACAGACTGATTATTAAAGGTTCTTTATTTAATAAATTCAGCCAAATTATACTTCAGCTTCCATTCCACACTTTCGATCCGCGACCAGTAGCACGTGCACTATTGGTCATTGAGAAAACCGATTAAGAGAGTATAAACCTTGAGTTCAATTACTAAAATATCTGTTAGTCTAGATGAGTTCAAATCAACTCCCAGTTCACAGAATCATAGCAGCTCAGAATCACACTCCTCTAATGCAAGATCTTTATCAGTGAGCCATTCTGTATCACTGTGATAATTAGCACAGCGCGATGGTTGTTCTGTTTCGTAAACCAATTACATCAAAGTGTATAGATTACGATGAAGTAGTTTTATGCTCTTTACGTAGTAGTAGTAGATTTATGCTTTATACTCAAGAGGTCGGTGATTCAATTCCAGGCTATTCTCTTAAAATAATAAATATTGCAAACATTACTGCCGTGGTGATTAAGAGGATGCAAATGTGAGCTTTGTTAGATTGTGATTGTACAGTATACTTCGTCGTAGGTCTCCGAGCAACAATATCACAATATCAATCACGATAATTGTTCCTTTAATTCTCAAGAAGATATTTGTTCAGAATTTATAGTTTCTCTTATTAATACCTATATAGCGGAATGCCTCGATCATCACACTTCTTAAAATCTATTTGAGTGTTTCCGATTTTTTTCAAAAAAAAAAAAAGAATTTAATTAAATGTTTGATGATTCTCCTTCAAATTTTAAAATTCTAATAATTGTTCTATGGCCATATTTTTATATTTTATATTTGTTTCGAATGGAAGTTCTGGAGACGAGTTGGGTGGTTTAGTTGCTACTGCTTCTACAACAGGAGGTGTAGGCTTTTCTTTTCAATCTTCAATTATCCGTGTTTCATGTTCTACTCAGTGATGAATTTATTACGTAAATAAAAACCACTATAATACAGTCAAACCTCCATAAGTCGATATTGAAGGGACCATCGACTCATGGAAATATCGAGATGTGGAATAGGAAATCCTTGGGAAGCTGTTTGAAGGGACCATCAGAGTAGCCTAGAAAATATTTTTTAATATGGCATAATTTGCTTCCATGAGTCGATATCGAGTCATTGAACATCGACTCATGGAGGTTTGACTGTAAAGTATACAAAAAATAACATTGTAAACGTTTACAACTATAGTTTATAGTAGGTATACTAAATATCTTTCAAGGTAACAAATCTAATATTACCTGTATCATCTTTATTAAGCAGATGTCCATCTTTTTCCTAAGCATTTGCAAGGACATTCCCAGTAAAGGATGTGTGCCACCGTTTTTGGCATAAAGTCGCCGCTGACATTTTTGTAACGGCGCGCCATTGTTTAAAATCTGTTACGCCACTCATCTATACATTTTAAGTTTTAAGTGATTTCGAATGTATGTTTCGGAAAACATCCAGTGGAAATTTCTGAGATCTTTTAGAGAAATTCTCTTACAATGTCTCAATTCATTTTCTTAAACATTACCATTTAAACATGGAAGAATTCTCCTTGAAACTCCGCGCAATTTCTCGTTGGAATTTTGCGTTTAGATTAGATAAAATTGATAATTCTTTAGATTTTTCGAAAAAAAAAATTTTATCGAAATTTTCCGTAAAAATTTGGAGGAATTTCATTTTGAAATCCAATGAAGTGTTTAGAAATTCTGAACAACTTCCTGTTTAAATTCAGACTTTTGTGAAATTTGAGTAGAATTTTCGTTTAAATTTCAAACAATTTTATGTTGTAATTCCGTGGTATAAACGGTAAAAATTTGGTGAAGAATTGATGTGGGTCTACCGGAAAACTTTCCTTGGAGATTCCGAGCAAAAACTTATGGAAACACTGAATAACTTGGTGTCCTGTGGAAACTCAAAAGAAATTAGCGTAGAAATTTAGCAGAATCTCTCGTGGAAATTTCGAACAATTTCTGTGAAAATTCTGAAAAATTACCTTTTGGAAATTCTTATTAGGTTTTTTTTTGTGTGAAATTTCGACAACTTTACCTTGAGAATTTTGAAAAATTTACCGTGATAACTCCTGAGACTTCTGTGCGAATTCAGAAAAAAAGTCCCGTAGAATCTTTTGGGAAATTATAAGATTCTCACAATGATCTTTTAGTCCTAATTTCAAGATTCTTTTTCTAATTCATGAGATTACAAAAAAAAATCTCAAATTATGCGTTGAACGACAGATTACGACTGTATAGCCGAAATATAACTGTGTAAGGATTCAATTTCAAATTTAAGGTCAAACTTTATTCAAACGCTAATATTTTCTTCGAAATATAACTAGCTTTTTTGAAATCCTAATGTAATGAACAGATGTATACGGAATAAGCAGCATCTCTAGTTTCTATTGTTTCTGTTTCTATTTTTAAGCAGATCATATTCAGTTTCTATATCTCTTGGAAATGAACTCTCTTGTCTTTCCAGAGTTGCTGAATTTGTGATTAGCATGAAAAAGGTAATCTTCAACACTAAATTCATCTGCGTAACATGTGATGCTTGGTCTGGCGCAGGTCGCAATTACTTAGGCGCCACTATCAGTTGCATAGCACCAGGTGACCGAGGGTTGAAACGAAAGTCATATGTAATTGCACTTCAAAGATTTGATGGCGCTCATACATATGACCGTATCCGTGATGTGCTCTTGAATCTGATGGACAAATACGAAATTCCTCTAGATAAAGTTGTGGGAGTCGTTACGGATGGAGGTAGCAATTTCATCAAGCTTTTGAGGTTTATGGATCACAATTCAGAGATTACTACATTGATGCTGATAATAAGGATGATAATGAAGCAGAATTAACCATCGTCAATATTGACGATGGCGTCCTTGAAGGTTTGGAAGCAGATACACGCCAAAGAAAACTTCCTCCTCATTTCAAATGCGTACCCCACACCTTACATAGAATTGCGTCCGCTGATGTTGGAAAGCTGCTCTCCTCCAATAAAACATCTTCCGTCCAAGCTTTAAATAAGGCACTGTCCTATAGCAGCGAACTTTGGAAGCTTTGTGCTTATCCAAAACAACGTGAGAAAGTTCAACAAGTCTGTGGAAAACTTTTCATCAAGCCAATCGACACAAGATGGAACAGCATGTTCCGTGCTATCGAAAGAGTAGTGCAGATGTTCGATAAGCTAGACTCACTGTACAAAACATTCCCGGATATTAACAGGCTGAGCGATTATCATAGAACACTTTTGAAAGAGTATCTTATTATTATGGAGCCAATTGCGAATGCAATCGATGATCTGCAAAGTGACAGCGTTTTTCTTGGCGACTTCCTACCTTCGCTAATCCTCGTTCAGCAGCTGCTTGAAGAAATTCATACTACTCACTCATCAATTCTAAAGGATCAGGTCCTTGGGTCTCTGGAATCCAGATATGGAGACGAGTTGAATTTCGAATCATCTGAAAACTATATTGTAGCGGCGGTTTCACATCCAGCGCATAAGCTTTTGTGGATTCAGGATGCGGATAAGAGAAAAATGTGCCAAGATATGCTTTTCAACTATATGCAGAAGGAAGTTTGCAGCAAGTTAAAGGTACCTCACGAAGAACCCATCGCTGCACAGAGTTCAATGCTGCAGCACCGACGGTTGCAGTTTTTGTATAATAAGATTCCATTGACATCAACCTCCGATTCAGAATTGAGCATCGAACTGCATGGCTTTTTGAACGAAGAAAGTGGAGAACTCCAAACACTGGAAAAGTTCCCATCGGTTAAACAAGTCTTCCTTCGGTTCAACACCCTACTACCGTCTCAAGCTGGGTCGGAACGCTTGTTTTCTTACGGAAAGCTTATTCTATCTCCTCGCAGGCAAACGCTCAATGACAAACAGATTGAAAGTCTGGCCTTGCTGAAGTGCAATGCGCAAGGAAACGTAGAAGATTAAATTAAATCTTACTTTTTTCGTTAACATGTAAACAATGTTGTAACAAATTAATTTTATGTCTAAATAAATACTTGAAACCCAAAACACAAATACATGCATCTCTTTAATTAAGAAACTTCTTTTTCTCAGCTTCCTTATTTATAATCTTGAAAGGTACAGATTGACACTCACGTGAACTCATCGGAAATCAGGGGCACTTTGTATCATTCATGGACCCTCAATTGACGGGAATGGAAACACATTGGCTTTCACAGGAACTAACAAACTTGTACCAACGGCAATCGAAGCTATCAGTACACGCCATACGCATGGTCTTCTTCTTCTTCAATGGCTCTATATTCCAACTGGATGGTTCTCTACTTAGCATTCTATTAGCATTTCCTCAGTTATTAATTGAAAGCTTTTCTATGCTCGCCATTGCATGAGTATGTTTTTTGTGCCAACTACAATGGATAAACTATGCCCAGGGAGTCGAGAATGCTTCCAACCCGAAAACATCCTAGGCCGGACTGAGAATCGAACTCGCCATCGGCGGACTGGCAATCTTACGTCTTCGCTCGCAAGGCTGCTGGAGCTGTAGGTCCCACGCATTGTCATCATGTCCAATTCCAGTTACGTAGCTGCCATTACTGAATGTCTGTATGAACTTTTCGAATATTTGCGGATTACGCAAAGAATGTTATTGCAATTCTTAAATACTAATTCGCAATAATCTGTTATGCATTGACACAGAAACTAATAGCACTTATGGAAATCATAGCGCTCAGTACCACTCATTTGTACCCATTGACACACGTAGAAACTGGAATTCATGTACGCATCCACTAACGTTGGTTAGCAGTCATTAGCTCCCACAAGAACTCGGCATTCATGGGAGTGCATTGAAGGGTTGCAAATTGGCAATGTTCCGGGGGGGGGGGGTGAACCCGAGAAGAAGGAGCCCTATTCAACGGTCTAAATAGGATAATGATATTATGCAAAAGCGAAGATTCGACAAAACGTAAAAAAAATAAAATAATTGATAATCAGTTTATTCATTATCATAATTCAAGAATCGTTGGTAACGATCGTTGAAACGAGTGCTTTGATCATTAATCATTATCCATTATTCGTTTCTAACGCGTTACGTAAATTGTTGAAAGAGCGATTTAATCATTATTCAATATTCATTATTAATTGCTAACGTTTTAATCATTATTCATTATTCATTAATCATTGTTAAAGATTTAATCAATATTCATTATTCATTAATCATTGTTCAAGATTTAATCATTATTCATTATTCGTTAATCATTGGTTGAAGTTATTTATTCATTATTCATCATTCATTAATCATTGGGCTATCTGATTCAATCGTTAATCTTCAATCATTATTTGCTGCAAAACACGATTTAATCATTAATCACAAATCTTTAATCGTTGAAAATGTGGTTTAATCGTTAATCGTTAATCATTAATCAAAGTGAAATTATATTTAATCAATAATCATAATCATTAATCATATGTTTCTGAAACAAATCATTGCTAATTTAATCATTCGTAGTACTTGGTTAATCATTAACGCTCTGCTTCAAAATACCAAAAAATCTGACTAACACAAGACATTTAGGACTATTTTTAAGAAAATAAATTTGCACAGACCAAATATGATAAGTTCAACATCTCTTTATTCTGTTTTTCAATACCTAATTGTATTTCATTTGCTGCGAACGGATTGCATCTTTCGGAGAAATAACATGCATAAATAAAGTGAAAGGAGTACAGTGATGGTGGCCTACCCTGCGTGCTGGCGCTCATAGACGACCGCACCGAAACCGGCACTCGCCGAAACTTTTCGACCACGATTTTAACATAAGGGGTAATACGGGCTCCAAATGCCACCAGAGACGACTAAATAGTTGTGGGATACTTCTAAGGTACTATGGCAGGTACAGGTTCTTGTGCCAAGACCTAACAATCCCCGGTAGGTGACCACGAGCAGTTGCAAGTTCTTGTCAGGGAATCCGCGGTGTACCGAAGGATTTGACCTACATTCCGTCATGATACGTCACGTATGTGGGATAGAAATTTCGCAACACAGTGCAACTTTGCAGGGAGGAAACCAAACACTTACAATAGTTTTCTTTGGCATATTGGAACGGAATGGAAAAGCAAACGGAATGATCTTTCATTGATTACTTCAACTAAAAAACTTAAAGGAACTACTCAATCTTCCATCTCGACAATTCATTGGGTTTATTTGCTCCTGGTTGAACACATATATTGGTGCGGAAATGGAAACGTTACTAGATCATGGCCTTGTCTACACACTAGTCACATACCTGCGCAGGTTTTCTTCTTCGTCGACTTGCTGGGTTTCGCCGGCGCGATGGCGGCAAACCAATTCAGAACGGTGGTGTCGAACCTGTTCATAGCGATGGCGGCGAAGCTGTCCTTTACGATGGCTGCGACAAAAGAATCGCCTAGCTGCAGGATGGCGCGCAGCTGATAAGCCAGTGAAAATATGGCCTAACTGAAGTTGCGAAGTGGGTGGCGGCTGGACGGAAGGCCTCCGATTTCCTCGCGAGAGCAGCGTCGTCGGGTGTCGCGCTTCCTTTGTTGATCTTCCGGACAAGGGCCAACGTACCTCCGTACGGCTTAGCTTTTAACGGCTATGACCGCCCGTGTTGAAATGAACCCTCGCCTTCGGTTCCAATCCGGCACTGTGGTATGCAATTTGCGACGTATTCTACGTGCCGAGCTCTCCGAACGGTCCGTAGGGTTTGGAAATGTTTGGACCACCGTTGAATATTTGACGATCGACGGTACACTTTTCGCTTCATTTCATTGTACTCACGAACTTCACCACACTTTGTTTTAATACCCGGAAGGGCGGGCTTTGGTGAGCGCACGGACTCAAAAAAAAAACATACACGCTGAAGGCATCTTACTCAAACCCCACAGAGGAAGAAGATGCGACTCGATACCACATACCACAAATACCAACGCGACACAAGTGGTAGTACCGACCGAGGCGAGAAAGTAGTATAGAAGTGGTATGAGAATCATAATTTCATTGGACTCCGCTCAAGTTAATAAAGAGGACAATTCAAGGGACAATCTGAAAAATAATCGTTAGATCGGTAGTCCTTTACAACGATTTCAGATCTCTCTCTCAAATGATACTGAACGACGATAAACGACAGGCATAAACCTTTCTCAATCATGACAAAGTTTTGAAAAAAAGTTTATCCCCACCTAATCTTCTTCTTCTTCAATGGCTCTACATTCCAACTGGAACTTGGCCTGCTGTTCAACTTAGTATTCTATTAGCATTCTTTCAGTTATTAGTTGAAAGTTTTCTATGCTCGCCATTGCATGAGTATGTATCTTGTGTGGCAAGTACAATGGATACACTATGCCCAGGGTGTCGAGAAAGTTTCCAACCCGAAAACATCCTAGGACCAAACCAAGAATCGAACTCGCCACCTCCAAATTGGCAATCCTACGCCTTTGCTCGCAAGGCTATTGGAGACCCCATCGCCGCCTAATACAAGTGCGAAAAAAACATAACCTGAAAGGCAGTCCTCACCGGCAAACTACATCCATTCATCCAGCGCAGCGTAGAACTCGGAATCTGTGTCACCCTCCTAATCGAAAGCTTCCGGTTGTCGACAAATACCTGTCTTCAAAGCTGCCCTAACAGTGGTAGTCATGGTAATCAACGATGGGACCAAACAAGGGGCAACCAACTCTAAACTTTGGGAAAATACTACTGATTGTCCCGCAATAGTATTTCATGGTATTTCTAGTATCCATGATTTTCGTCAAACAACGATACGGTTGTTAGTTCGGTTGTTATGGCGTTTGCTGGTTAGTTAATGAAACACAGTGCTCCCCCGTTTTGAAAACATTTGTTTTCTACCTCCTATACAGATTCTAGAAAAGACTAGAACTACATTTTATATTTCTAATGTCGTGAAACCAAAACAGGAGTCCAAAAGATTGTTCCAAAAGTATTGTTAATAGAAATAGTTGTTCAGGGATTTTTTAAAGAAAATTTAAGGAGACAGAAATCATGTGTTGCCTAAAACGGGGTGGACTGTATGCACTGGGTGGCGTCGTTTTCATGCTTTCCCAACCAGGGCTCTTCGATCAATTCACCGTTGATATGATGTAGTTTTTCGCTAGTATTTGTTATTATTTCTGGATACTGTCGAAAGTTTAGAATTAGTTGCCCCTTGGGACCAAGGAATTCCACATTTCCATTGCTTTCAATAGCTTTCATTAACTTTTACTTTAATTTCATCAAATAATTATTCAGTTGGATGTGAAAAAATAAATAAATAGATGACAGCATCACGCCACTTTTTGGTACTTAGCATTATCCGATTTACTCACAACAAGTTAATTCGACGGGGAATGCGGTCCCAAAGGTCCACCCTTTGAGAAAAAAACTCAAAATCGAAAAAAAAATTCAAGGACGGTAATAAATGCAAACATATAATACAAAAACAAGCAAAATGATAGAAAATATACGATCTAGACCCCTAAAGTGTTTTTTTACCTTTCTTATGTAATTTTTCAAAATATTTTACGATGTACGAGAAAAACATCATCGCCGCTAGGTGGATTAGTCTGTTTTTTTTATGGAATATACCATCTTTGCTGGATTTCCTATTCATATGGCACAATTATGCGATTGTGGGAAGTATATCCCTCCGAATCAGCTCATAATCGGTACAGCTTGCGAAGACGTCTCTCTCATCTTGAGCAGTGTTGGTAAAGACTCAAATTCTCAAATCTCATCCACGATTTAAATAAAGCGACGTCCATGATTCGACTCGCGATTTGCATCATTGCGTGATTTCTGCGTGTTCTTCTTCGTTAAATTCATCGGAATAACTTTATTTACTTGAAACAATGGATAAGAAATCCGTACGTAAACATAAAATATGTAAATGTTAGTATGAATTCGTAATGATCGAAAGAGAAAGTAACAAAGAGAGCCTCATTTTTGAACTTACGACGTTTTCAAAAATCACTCGAAATTTGATTTATTTTTCTCATAGATAAAATAGGTCTAAGATATATCTGAATAAATACATTTACACTGATGGTAGACATTTTCCGGAAGGATGAATAAACAAAACGAAGAGATCACCTTGATTATTGACTTATTCTAAGCAAACGCCTACTTCCTAAAAGCAACCGAAATTACCTTCGCCTTATGGAACGTACACACGGTCAAGCAGTTTGACCAAAATTGACTCCACCTCTCGTTTATTCAAACATCCATCAAGTTTTACCAACAGTGGCACGAACAATCAATTTATTCGACCAACAATATCACACACGAACGACCGAAGCGCCAACTTGAGCACCAACCATCAAAAAATATATGGGGGTTTGTGCAACTTCACTACAAATGCTCAAACATATTCGGCGAACCTTGACTCCACCCCCGACAATGCAAACCAAAATCAAACCGTTTTAATTTTTTCCAACCGAGCCGCCAACTGTCAAATGGTTGGTCAAACAACTTCACACACGTTCAAACAAAGCAGCAACCGAAGCGTTTTCTTGGGGGCGGAGTCAATGTTCGCCAAACTGCTTGACTGGTGTGTACGTTGCATTACAGAAAAGATCAAATGCATCCGGGCAAACGCGTTCCTTTAGAACAGGGATCACATCTAACCCCTTCTTATTCTAGGTAAAAGCCTACTTTCGAAGTAGGAAACACAACCACCATTAAGGACTGTTCAGTGTATAAAGAGAACACTTTGTATTGTCGATGTTTTTTATACCATCAATCTTTTTAGAAAACTGTTTTTTTTTGTTGAATATATTATCTGACCTTCTAGAAATGAAGTCCAATTGTCAACGAAACAATACTAACTCAGAAATATTCGAAATTCTTAACAATCTCAATTTCTTGGATTTTCAACAGCTCCAGCCGTTTATAACCCGTTTTCGGGCTATATACCATAGACTCTACTGTTCCTGGATATCGACAGTGCGTTTCATTCATATCATTTGATGATTTTTTTGCCACCCCGATTTTTATTCTTTTTACAAACTGTCAATTTTGCTTATAAAAAATTCTGTTGAGAAATTTATGTTTACTCGAAATTCGATAATCTTTGACAATAAGGGCCATTTTGTTTGATTTAAACTGTTTTATCTTTTTTTCAAAAATCACAGTTGATTGACAGTGTATATAAAATACGATGAAGCAAACTCCAATAAAATTGATCAATCTGTCCGTTTTATATCGGCATGTGGAAGTGTCCTCTCAATAAATTGAACAGTCTTTATCTTAACCTGGACAAGCGCCCACTTTCAAGGAAGGGGTCACTTCCACCATTGCCCTAATCCAGGCAAGCGTTTATTGTGTCATCAGACAATTTTGTAGATCTAGTCATAACATTTAATAAGTAGCCTCAACTAATATTCTTTGAAAAAAAAAATGTTCATGGTTATAAAGATTGAAATATAATGCAATCATCTTATAATGCGTGGAAAGAACTATTCTAGTTGTACTTTGGACATCTTTAGGTCAATATTGTTACAATATTTCAATACCAAATTTTCAAAACGACTTATTTGCTTTTGTAAACAAAGATTCAAACGTCGATTTGTCGAATGTAAAAGCGCTTCCACAAGCGCACAAACCAGCACCATCAACACAGTGAACTCTTCGGTTACCTGTTGATGGTGTTAGTTTACATGAGAGTGCTCTCAGATTCGTCAAATTCAAGACAAAAATTTCAAAACGACTTATCTGCTTTTGTAAACAAAGATTCAAACAACGATTTGACTAATCTGATAGCTCTCCTACGCAAACTAACACCAGCAACAGGTAGCGGAAACCTTCGCCTTCCTATTGCTGGTGTTGGCTTGCGTGGGAGAGCTATCAGATTCGTCAAATTGATGTTTGAAACTTTGTTTACAAAAGCAGATAAGTCGTTTTGAAAATTGGGTATTGATTTATAACAAGATAGCATCATCTCCCAAGCAGCACAACTCAAGTGAAACTGGTTGCAGCAACCTAATTGTGACTGAATCTGGTCACATATAAGTTACTGTGATCAATGTGTAACATGTGTGCTACTCGGGCTGGTTCAAAGGTTCAAATTTAGCATATAGTTTGTTCGATGATGATTTACGGAGAATATTAGTGAAGCCTAGGAAATACGACCCTACTAACTTGCAAAGTGCATATAATAAAAATTGTTTTCGATCTGATTCTATTCTATCTGTGTGTTATTGAGAAGGGGGACCAAACTATGCTCTAATATTCTAAAATTGGCCTTGCGTAAGCAGTATGTTATGTTTTCATGGTATATGGGCCTTAGAAATAGTAAAAAAATCGATCCAATGCTTTGTACAATGCATCTACTAAAGAAAGGATCACATTCGCCATAGCCTTAACCCGGGCAAACACATACTTTTAACATTAAGAAAGTAATTACAGCCACCATTTTCTTAATCTTGGCAAGCTCCTTTTTCTAAAGAACGAATCACATTGGATCACCTTTGCCTTAATTCAGTAAAATGCCTACTTTCAAAGTAAGAAACACATCCATCATCGCCTTATTCCTGGCTAACGCCATCTTTCAAAGCATGATCCACTTCTACCGTTGCTTTATCCCGGGCAAAATTCTACTCTGGAGGAAGGGATCACACACAACATTGCCATAATCCGAACAAACGCCTACAGCCATCAAAGGAATCACATCCACCACTTCTTTATTTCTGGCAAATTCCTACATAAAAGAAATTTCCTTCACCGTTAGCTGATTCTGAACAAACGGGAATACATTAATTTTTGCTTTATTAATCCAAATGAGGAATAACAATTATCATACCTTTAAACTTTATACCCGGCTAGTGCATACTTCCTACGAAAGGATTATGTCTTTACAATATTTGCATTGACCGGCGTTATATTCACTATTCTAAGTTTTTTCCAGCACCACTTTGTCATGCAACAATAAATTAGGTGAACAAAAAACTGCAAAATGTCCGTTATGCCAACTGATTCTCACTTTTAACCCTGTTCAAAATTATGCCAAACGACCGTTATGCCAAACGAGCGTTATGCCAAACGACCGTTATGTTAAACGGCTTTTATGCCGAATAGACTCCAAGAGACTTTATACCAAAATGACCCACTCCCTGCTAATTAAACCATCAAATGTACAGGTTAGGGGCAGCAGTGTCTGTGCCTAATAACTTTACGATCCCACTCCAGACCAAGTGCCTGCCTAAGATGTGGTGAGGTTTGACAGTGGACTATGTTGAACTTTTATTTAAAAAAAACTGCATGTATCCGCAAGCAGGCTCTGCTAAGCGACCGAGTGCCGGTCAAAGCGCAGAAGCCCAAGTCCTGGTGTTAGGTGGACCAC
Source organism: Armigeres subalbatus (assembly GCF_024139115.2). Lineage (NCBI taxonomy): Eukaryota > Metazoa > Arthropoda > Insecta > Diptera > Culicidae > Armigeres > Armigeres subalbatus. Next base: position 229,561,404 of record NC_085141.1, read on the forward strand.
TAAACAAACCTGACACAACGACCCTCCGACGAGAAAGGAGCAATCATTACGAACAAAAGAGAAGATAATACGACCCAATACGATTGGCAACGCCCTAGGCGTCGAATAAAGGATCACGATTGAAAGCTTGGAACATGGAACTGCAAATCGCTAGGTTTCGCAGGTTGCGACAGGATAATCTACGATGAATTTCATTCCCGAAACTTCGACGTCATAGCGCTGTAGGAAATCTGCTGGACAGGGCAGAAAGTGTGGAAAAGCGGGTATCAAGCTGCTACCTTCTACCAAACCTATGGCACCACCAACGAGCTGGGAACCGGGGTCATAGTGCCGGGAAAGGTGCGTCAACGCGTGATTGGGTGTCAGTCAATCGACGCAAGGATGTGCAAGCTGAGGATAAAAGGCCGTTTCTTCAACAAAAGAATCATCAACGTGCACTGCCCACACGAAGGCAGACCCGACGATGAGAAAGAAGCGTTTTATACACAGTTGGAGCAGCCATACGATGGATGCCCATTGCGAGACGTCAATCGGCGACTGGCACGATCAGGTATCGGAACGGGTAGTCTGCATACCGTTTCGACCAGTTGTCGCATAAACTTTTCAGCCTTCCGTGGAATGATAGTCCGAAGCACTTTCTTCCCCCGCAAGAATATCCACAAGGCCAACATTACCTAACCAAGAAAGGGAAAACCACATCGACCACGTTCTAATCAACGGCAAATCTAAACGGCTTATCTAAAATCACGAATGTCCGCACCTACTGCAGCGCGAATATTGAATCTGACCACTATCTCGTTGCAGTATGTCTGCGCTCAAAACTATCGCCGGTGTAGGTACAACACGCGTCGTAGTCGAACGCCGCAGCTTAACATTGGGCAGCAACAAGACGATAGGCTAGCCTAAGACTACGCGCAGCAGCTGGAAATGGCACTCTCAATGGAAGAGCAGCTAGGCGCAGCTTCTTTCGAAGACTGCTGGAGAGATATTCGATCCGTGGCACCGTAACCGCTGCACTTGGCACGGTGCCTCCGGATCCGAGAAATGACTGGAATGACAGTGAATGTGAGCAATTAGTGGAGGTGAAGAGTGCAGCATGGGCGAACGAAGGCGAACCAGGCACGATACAAACGAGCGTGGAATAGAAAAAACTCGATTTTCCGGAGCAAGCAGGAAAATCCAGCAGGAAAATCAAGACCGTGAAGAGACAGAGTAACTCTACCGCACTAATAACACACAATAGTTTTATGAGAAGCTGAACCGTTCACGTAAGGGCTAGGTGACACAGTCTAGTATGTGTAAGAACATACGAACGAGCGTGAGGTGATCCAAAGTAACGGCAGCACTACAAAGAACACCTGAATGGCTATGTGGCAGAAAAAGAAGCGATGGCGGCATGGTGACGAACTTGGAAGCACGCGCGCAGGACATACGTTTTCCGGGTCCGGATCACCAAGAAACCCAGAAGGAGATTAGCCGGTTGAAGAACAAAAAAGCCCCTGGGGTTGACCAACTCCCAGGAGTGTTATTCAAACACGGTGGTGAGGCACTGGCTTGATCGTTGCACTGGCTAGTTACCGAGGTTTGGGAAAATGAGATACTGCCGCAGGAGTGGATGGAAGGTGATGCGGCTGATCAAACGGCAAGGTAACGGTCTTTCGTATCTGCTTTTCTACATCGCTTTGCAGGGGGAAATACGAAGGTCAGAAATCGACACGAGTAGTACGATTTTCACGAAGTCCGTCTAGTTATTTGGTTTCGCCGACGTCATTGATATTATGGCACGTAGCTTTGAGCAGATGGAGGAAATCTACATCAGACTGCAGGGCAAAGCTGATCGGAGCGGACAAGTCATCAACACGTCGAAGACGAAGTACATGATAGGAAGAGGCTCAATAGAGAACAATTTCAACAACAATCGATGTGGTTGAAGTATTCGTATACTTGGGCTAACGATAACGATACCAGCAGAGAAATTCGGTGATCATGGCAGGAAATCGTGCGTACTTTGGACTCCGCAAAACGCTCAGATCGAATAAAGTTTGCCGCCGTACCAAACTGACTATCTACAAATCGCTTATTAGACCAGTAGTTCTCTACGGACACGAGACCTGGACGATGTTCGTGGAGGACCAACACGCACTTGGAGTTTTCGAAAGGAAAGTGCTGCGTATCATCTATGGAGGAGCACATCGTTAACCACGCAGGAGCAAGAAACGAAGTGTCCGAAAACCATAATCCACCTGATTGATTAATTTTGCTAGCTGCACATGTCGTTTTCCTATACCTGTCGGATCGTTGTCGAAAATAATTTTCTCCGGGTTACTGTCCAACATTCTGGATTGTCTCCAATTGTGCGTTGGTTCTCGTTCAGGTCTCGTGTCCATAGAGAACTACCGGTCTAATAAGCGTTTTGTAGATAGTCAGTTTGGTATGGCGGCGAATTCTATTCGATCGGAGAGTCTTGCGGAATAAGAGATTAACCAGCCTTGGGTTGCAATTCTTTTTAGGGGGGTCCCGTTCGATTCTCAGCCCCTCCACCAAACCCTCATCAGTAGCCGGATCCGCAGCCCAAACGGTGGCGTTGGGGAACGCGCCTAACCGTCACGGCTGCTTGATGACGACTGACAACTTGTTCTTCTCGGAGGCATTCCTCCAACGTTACCCGGATAAATGGCAACCGAACAATGCAACGATCATTGGATGCACGATATGGACAAACGGACACAATGGACTCACGATTAGACGGACTGGCAAGGACAACAATAATGATAATGGAAATCTAAAAATAGATTCTGTGTGGATTCTGTACAGCAGAATACCACAGTAGATCTCGGTACAGTAGCGGTTAAATAACACAGAGTGCCTAATAAATAAAGAAAGGAATAAAAAAAGACAAAAAAAATCTCTGAAATGGGCAACTGTGGATTCTCAAATAAAAAACCCAGAATAATCCACCTACAGTGAGATTTTGACCCTTCTTTAGTCGTAAGAAAATATTGTCAGACTCCAGTATTTAAAACGAGATAAAAGTACTCAACTTCCCACGGCGATTGAACGTATAAAGTGACAAATTGATTGCCTACCAAAAGGCGGATTTCATGGGTTGAATGACAACAAAAGGAACGAATACGCACTGTACGACATGCTGCCTATCTATCAGGCGCTCGTCGGATTAAATAGCTGTTGTAACATTGTTAGTAATTATCGTAACGCTGGCATATACATATACTCGTAATTTCCGGAGACCTCGATATTAATTAATCCAGAACTAACTAAATCGGCCATTGATCTGAACGAAACTCAATAGCGTTCAATAATAACATATATTTCGCCTTATGGATGCCTAATTTTGTAAAGCCAATCTTGTTTAATACCTTAAAAATGAGCGAGATTTATATGTTATGTAGTAAATTTTAGAATTTGCACACATACGCACACATACATGCATATAAGTGGTCTGTTAGTGTCTCAAAACATGCTCACATTTGCTATCTAAGTTCCGCTGAAGAATTTTTCGAAATTCCTTAAAATTTTTACGTTTTTGCTTTTCTGAGAAGATTGTTTGGTACATGCTTCTATATGTTGCTCAAATAAATTCAATTGTTTCTTTGAAATAAATCAGAAAAATATGCTTATTTCCATATCATATCGTTCGTTATAATTATATTTTCAATATTAAAGTGTTACAAATACCATACATTTGATTTTGTAATTCAATAGATTTATTGCTAGTTTAATACGTAACACGGCTGCGTAACGCATACAAAGCGAAATTATAGACACTTCCGCAGGAAGGGTAAAAAAAAACTATTAAAAATCTTCCATTCTTCAGAATGAAAACAGAATATATGTAATTATATTTATACTAGGGTAAAGTGTCCAATAGTGGACCCCCAACCAATCGCAAAATCGCTACTAGGGGGTTCACTATTGGGCATTTTACTCAATTTATAGCATTTATTTTATTTTATTTTATTTATAGCATTCTAATAAAACAGCGATAATCTTTCACTATATCGGCTGGAACAAGTGTGTCAGGACTTTAAACATTCCCGGAAAGTTGGAACACGATCTATGGCGTGTTATTTTACTTTCTAGAAAGAAGCTGAGAAAACTTAAAGAACGGGCTTGGTAGTCATATGGCTACCGCTTCTGTGTCAGAAGCAGGAGGTCGTGGGTTCAATCCCAGACGCATTCCATTTTTCTAATTTGTATCTTTCTCTTTTTCATGTTCTAGCAATTGCTAGATCTAAAAACGGCTTTCCTTACGGCTTCCATTTCTATCATCTACAACTTCTACATGATTTATTAGCAGTAACTGATCGAATTGGGAATGAACGAAAAAAGCTCGTTTGTAGATGAATGCTAGTTCCAAGCAAACATCTGTTGGTTCTCTGAGCCATAACAGCTGACCTTGCCATAATGGAGTTAAGGTTAAGCTCAAGAAGATGAGGAAACTTAAAGATTCTGAATGATGGTATTTAATAGACGTGGGACGCTAAGTCGGACAGAATCAAAGTATGAATGGTTATGGATCCAGTATCATAAATGAAGCATTGAAATTGCATCATCAAACGGATGTCAAATACACCAAACTAATAATATAAAATAATAGGCATCCCGGACTTTAATTCCCATCTATAAATCATTTTCGTCTTCCAAGCTCACATCCTTTCCAGCCTATAAATTTCAACCTCTAAGTATGAGTATGGAATCCAATCTGACCATGGTTTGCATTGAATGATCCAGACTTATTGACTTTTATAATAAGGAAGCCGAGGTAAAATACCGACCATGCAGGCAAAACACTCCCGAAATAACATCATAGTGAACCTAATATTTACTAATAGCAAAAATATTGCATCTTCCTATACCATCATAATCGTGGGTACCTCACTTCCAACCGTAAAATTACTATCGATTGAAGACTGTGCATCGGTAGAAGCCAGCACAAACAGAATATGTCAACCGAGAGGTTTGAGATGCAATTTATTTTATATGAAGAATATATAACCAGATAGATCGTAATTGATTACAACTATTTTATAATCGAGATATATTTCATATATTTTATCACTGTCCGCAATTGGCACGACAGCGTTGGCCAGCTTGTTTTGTGCTGATCGATGCGCTGATGTCCCCTTCAAATGCGACTATTTTTTACTGCTACTTGGCAATGGCATTAGCTCTAGTTTTTTTTCGGGCGCTCAATAAGGCCAGCATGTCATCGGAGCTACCGAACGATACACTCTTATGAGTGCACATGTGACTTACAATGTGAAGATGTCGGCTGTGATTATCTGTGGCGTAGATTTTCCACGCTTTCTTCATTAGTGTCTTGTTGTTTGATGTTTCGTCGCAAGATCAATCGAAATACGTCGGGCGAAGCAAGTCTCGAAGTGAAGAAACAAATAACACATATTTCTCATTTGATCTTTTTCTTCGAGTGATTTAACCAAAAATAATGAACTACATGATCTGGTTGACGAAAGTAGAAATGTTGACAGATTTGCTACTTTCATTACACTATATGGGGCTTGAAACAGGATCATGTGAATTTGTATTTTAATTAAATAAATATGAGATGCAACATTTTCAGGCAAACATTACCTCAGCCTCAGGTCTGAAAATTTTTGATTAACTTAATAATTATGGAAGTGTTCAAAAAATACTGCTATAAAATTGTTGCGATCTGGCATTGTTTCGGTGGGGGCGTATTTCCAATAAAGAAGAAGAAGAATAAGAAGAAGTCAAGCTGTGTCTATTTGACATATTTAACGTTTGTTCTTTGGGCCTCATGTCAAAAGCTCTTTTAAGAAGCTTACGAGATGTACAAAAAGTGAGTCACGTTTCACATTCCACATAATCAATGTACAATGATGAAACTCAACATCTTAAATACAATCAGCTATGAAATGTCGAGTTTAACCATCAAGCTAAAGACACTCTACATCGTTGAGTGAATGAAATGCGGAGCACTTGAAAAAAAAAATAGTCTGTAGCATCCGCGTGGCGAAGTGGCAAGCTTTCGATTGTGAGCGGATTAATTAATTTGCATACGTCAAGCGAACTGTAGCGTACCACTGACTTCAAGCTCTACAATTATAATTAGAGCTGGCATGGTCCTCCACCGGCAGCGCATTTGTGAAGAGGTCTGCCACGGTCCGCGCGGTGATACATTTTCACACTTTTCTTTACACTTTTTCTATGTAATTAAAAGGATTCCTCTTCTGGCGTTGGTATGCAGTAGATAAAACATGCACAATGGGACTTTCTTGTCTCCATGAAAAAAAAAATCGTGAAACATAATCTTCGACACATGAGAGGCTCTACAAACAAATTATTACATGAGTACAATTATTGTGACAAGGAAAACGATAAGCTATACCCAGAAAAACCAAGAAAGGAATAGTCTTCCGTCGGCTCCGGATTTGCATTTGCACACCTTTGGCCACTAGGCCAACAGGAGACCCAATAGCAGAGCACTCTATTCGGAAAAATGCAACATCCACGAAGTCAACGTTGACATCGGGCTAGACCAAATGAATAGCATTTCCCGTTTATCCTCGTCGCTCCAACCCAGCGCAGTGCAGTGCCAGTGGTGCGAAGCTGTCACATTTGATCCCATGCTGCATGCCAGCTAACCCATCTCGACTGGTCAAGGTTTACCAGGAAACCGGGGCCCGACGACGACGTCAGCCGGAATGGTGGCTGTGTGCTGCTGAGAGTTAGTTAAGAGCACTGGCAGTTGGTGGCCCGGAGAGTGTTAATTTGATTATGATTCCAACTGCTTCAGGTGGGAATGATACAGTACTGGGTATCGCTTGGCCACCGCCGCCGCTGCTCGAGTAGTGGCTGTGGTGGCCGTACTTGTCGGCAGTGTAGTCAGGCGGACAATTCTTCGATGCTTGTTAAGGCAGATCTGTGGATTTCATCGACCAAGACGAGATTCAGCACTTGGTTGGTTGGATTGCAAACGATTAGCCACTGACATTTTCAGGAAATAGTGAGGTCTGAGGCAAGGAAGTGTTGCATTGTTGGAAAGGAACAAGATACAACTGACAAGAAATGATTGAGCAATGAGGAAGTGATGAAGTATGTACTGAGAATTAAGTACGAAATGTTAACTAGAATAATATTGTATAAAAATTATCATGTATATTTAGTTGCTATCAATAAAAAAATGGTTATGTTTGTGGATCAATTTCTCGATTGCTGGGTAGACACCTTTACGTGGTGTGTTACGGGGTAAGATCTATCACGGTTACATTGCCAGCTACAGGCCTGACCCAACGATTACCTTCCTCATTATCCAACTCCGTGGTACTTATGAGGGTGTCGCTAAGTCGGTCACGGTGCGCCGGTAGACCGTTATTATAAAATAAAAATGTCCATCAAAACCAAGTACAGGGCTCGATTCCTGTGGTAATTCTGCACCTCCGGACCAATTTTGACGTAGGACTTACGTCTTTCTTTACTATACTGGGTGTCATTTAGATTTTTGGAAATCGAGAGCGTTACGCTGGAAGGGAAGATTTTGAACGTTACTGGCGCCTTTATCTTTCGATGTATTTTAAAGATTTATATATCAATCGACTCGGACACTCTCCACCATTCTGCCTATTTCATTGAGACTTAAGATTATTAAAGACAAGCTATTGAAAATTTCAAATCATGTCAAAGCCAGTAAAAATTTCATATATAATTAATCCCGTGCATTCCTAACACGGACATCAGAATGCGGTGTGTCACAGGCCTTCGGGTCAATCGGAAGATTTTCTTCGTGTATAAAAGAAGCAGTGCCTGCCGTGTGCAAGTCATTACAATTTGTGACAGCAGCGCGTACCGACGTGCTTTTTGCTCGCGCATTTTTCGTTTCGTTCGTTCGTTCGCTGTTTTACCTACACAGCGACAGCGTGCAGTCACCAGCGGTAGAACTGCCGGTGGGACTGCGAATATGCAAGAAAGAAGTGGGCGCATTTTTTTGTCATTCTGTGCTTGTTGATGGTCGGATGCAGTGGTGTCGGTTGCTATGGATGCAATCGCCCATCGCATCGCTCGGAGTTCACGGCTAGAGGCCGATGATGGCTGAGGCAGCGAGGGCAGCGGTGGTGGATGAAGAAAAATAAAATTAGAGAGATTTGGTCTGCTCATCCAGGTGATTGGTTTCATAATCAACATGAACCCGGGATGGGTACGAGTCATGTCATATGACTGACCATATGTTAAGTTGTGCTTGGTACTAAACGACATTTACTTTAAAACATGGTTGTGATTCCCCAGCAAAACAACTAAACTACATTGATGAAAATAAAAATTTGATTAAAATAATTATTTATTTATTTGCAGAAGACAATCAAAGCAATTAAAGATGCACATTCAGCAATAGTGTTAATATATTTTAGATTAGAAAATTGCGCTGTATTACATGTATGCGGATCTCTTCAAAATTTTCCATTTTGCGGATTCCGCAAAGTTCTTCCGCAGCTGTCAAAGTTCTACCGCCAGCTTAAAAATCTTCGGAACACTGAAACAAAATCCAGATATTTTGTGTTGTCATCGTAGAATGCCATGCAAAAAAAGTGAGTAAAAGTATGAAGTGACAGTTACGGTAGTTTTTAAGTTGAACCGTAAAATGGAAAGTTATCTCTGGAACAGCAATAAATGTTTTAAAACAGTCCGCAAAAAATAATTTCCATAAGAATATTTAAATAAACTTTATCTTATTATTTGTTTTTCATTTTCTGAGAAATTGTATGATTAAACTTGACGTAGACTCGGAGTTTGGAATCAAAACATTAAATAATTTTTCATTGACGTATTAGCAGTACCTCCTCTATTTTAGTAGGGTTACTGCTCCTTTACTTGTTTCTTATTGTTGTAATTTTTTCAGCAGTAAGCACAAATGTTAGCAAAAAGTAGCAACGAAATTGGTGCTGTATTCCTTTGTTTGGAAAACGGGATATTTAAATAGCACATTTTGTCCAAGTCAGAAAATTTTATAAATAGAATTTTTAAACTTCAAATACTATGAATCATCAATAAGAAATTTGTAAATGCTCTACATTTTCTTGAGTAAATAAGGGCTTAATAGCAGAGTGTAAAATAATCGAAAATTTTTAGTGAAGACCATTTTTCTTCATTTGTCAGTTCACTTCCGACATATTCATAGTCGGCTCTGGACAGTCAATATTCAGTTGAACATTAGTCATTGAATATGCATGCACATTTTACAAATTGATAAATTATGTGAAATCTGAACACGTTTCAAATGAGTAAAGTAATTTATCACACAGGACTGAATCCGATTTTCATCCGCGAGGCACTTTCAGTGGTAAACATCAACATAAACAATGCTAATTATGTTTTTTCTGCACATAGTAACCACATTCAGTGACAGTCGAATGAATGAATTCGTGAAGTAGTCGTCTGACTATGTCATTCTATGTTTTGAATATTCATGCGATGTTTGTCAAAATTCGGACCGAAGTTGCTTCATGAAGATGAATATTTTAAGCTCTGCTTAATAGTAAAGAACAAAGCGATTCTAATTATGTATTTAATTATTAGTTTTATTTCCAGAAGTTTTTAATAAACAAATTGCTAATAATTCTACACAGCATGGAAGTTGTCGTTTCCAATATCAATACCTATGATTAAACTCCATAGATCCGTTACATTTATACAAGTCCTACGTCTACTCGCGGTTATGTTGAAAACATTACCCATCGCTCGTTTTTTTTTTAAATCCCCAGGCGGAATCTCGAGAAATCTTGATTTGAAATGCTATGGAAATGCTAATATCATCTTCCAAACTTAGACGCACATGTTCATGATAGAATTATAGAATTGATATTGATAGTATAGTATGGAAAGTATAGAATTGATAGTTCCGTTAGGATACGGCAGGCATGAAGAATGTTTTTATAGAAGTCGATTTGAAAGCGAGCGGAGGGCAATATTTGTGATGGCACATATCACACGACCTTCCTTCTGCCAAACTCCCGTATGAAGGGGGAGGGAAGAATATCAGTGTGGAAGCTGATATATCTCCACTGGCCAGTGGAACTTCACATAGAAGTAACACACACGAAATCATTAATTTAGAGAAATTAGAAATTGTAAATTGTTGTAAGGTTAAGTTGCTCAAGAATTACTCCAGGAATTATTATCGAATATGTTAATAACTCACAAACCGTGGACACACTTGTATATTGTACATTTTTATTTATTTTTAACAATTAAAGTGTACCTACTGTCCTTTCCGCTTACCCTATTTTGGCCCTTGGAACGAAATAAAATGAAAAAGAAGGCAACACCATTTCCGCTGCCGAGAGAGATATTGTATACTGATCGGGGACTCTTAATTGGACTATAATCAACTAAGGACCTCTCGATAAAAATCTGGGTAGATAATACTCGTGGAGAGTTGGTTTAGTGAAGACTGTGTGAGCGGGTGAAGGGATTAAAGAAGGTCCAAATAGTGCAAAGTGTGTTCGGTAGACGGTTTCTAGCCTTCGGAAAGATTGATTCTCGGAGTAAAATCCATTGTGAGACCGGGGAAGAACCTCTAAAACTACTCAAGCTACCGTCTACGTGCTGAACGATACAGATTCGCCGGCTGCCCATCACGCAAAGTCGGATTGTACCCTCACGGTACAGTTCAGCACTAGTTTCACCGACTGCGTATTCTGGGAAGCCAGGAAGGAGCCTCGATGCTTTAAACTACCACCCATTTGTCCTACAATACCAGCCCAGCCGGCTATCTACCTGTGGAGCCGAGGACAGGTTCCTTCAAAACCCGTTAGCGGTATCGTTGAGTACGACTGAGCATGGCGTCAATGGGCCCGAATTTTTGAAAAAATACGTTTTGAGAACATGACGAGCTTTGATGCCTATATGCATGCAATTGTGTCGAATTCTCGTTGCGTCAGCATCTTCTCTCCATTATTCCTACGTGTATGCCTTGTGGAATTAACGGCAACTCTGAGAACCACAAAAGTGAGTTGCTTTGGATCGTGTGGACGTCCGGTGCATATACGGCTGAACGTCACTCGCAATTTCAGAAAGAATTGCTTGAAAACTTCGAAAAAAATTCTTCAGGAATAACAAACGAATTGCTTCAGAAATTCCGAAAGAACTTCTTAAATATTTGTCCATCATGAGTTCTGGAAGAATCCCTTTAGGAATATGGAAAGAGTTCCTCCATGAATTCCGAAAGAATTCCTTCATGATTTGTAAAAAAAATCTTCAAAAATTCTTGAAGAATTCCTTCATAGATTTCTAAAAAAAAATCTTAGAAACTCCAAAAGAATTCCTCCAGGAGTATTTACCAACAAAATTCGTTCAGGAGTTTCAACAGAATTGCACCAAGAGCTCCGATAAATAAAGAATTACAAGAGATTTTTCTTCACAATTTACAAAGGAATTCCTTCGTCAAATGCACACAAAGAGAAAGGGTCGTTTGGCCGGAACACATTCTACCGAAAGCCATTTGGCCGAATGTCAATAGGCCGAACAAACAATTAAGCCAAACGACCCTTTCGACCAAATAAACCTTTCGGCCATATAACCCGTTCGGTCAAATGACCCTTTCGGCCAAATGAATTTCAGTCTAATGGTTTGTTCCAAGATGAATACACCACTAGGTGTTCCAATCTGCCAAATTCACGATTCAGCCATCTTTGATTTTAGTATGGGAGAGCCAGCCGGTTTGTTTTCGTTTTGCACTGAAAATGAATTTTTCACCCCCGCCGTCTTCTCTTCTACAAACTTGACAGGTTGGAGCACCTACTACTGTATTCATCTTGGTTTGTTCGTCCAAATGGTATATTCGGCCAAACAACTAAGCATATGCGGTATTTCGAAAAATTTTGTTTCGGGTGGTTCGAAACGAAATTCCGCGGAATTTGAGCATGGCGAAATCTGATTTCTTAATTTCGTTTCGTAAAATTAAAAAAAGTTCACAAGAAAAAACTAGCTTTTAACGAGATTTAACGGAATTTCGCGAAATTTTGAAACAAATTTAAGTTTATACCATACTTTATATTATCAAAAATTTCGGCTGCGTCGCTGAACTGTTTTTAAAATTTTATGTTATACGAATTTTTCTATTAACGCATACTACATAACCCCATTATGAGTCAACAAATACGAATTTAGTTTTCTTCTATAAAACGTCTTCAGTGTTTTGTTAGAAATGTTTCAGAGAAAACAAAAGTATAAAAAACGTTCTGGGAAAGATAAATAAAATTGCTGAAAGTTCTTTATTCATGATTGCTTTCCGCTCATACTGTCCATAGCATCTGTTTTTTGCACTGAACTGAAAGCGTACTTTAAGGCGAAACTTCAAATCCACGCTTTCGGGGGTACACATCTCAAAATACATGATGCTTGAAACACGAAAGACAAGTTTTCACCTTTGATGCGTTATAGAATGCATTAATATTTGTTGGTCATCTACATACATAATAAGAGTTTGGTCAGCTGGCCTTTCAGCTTTATTTCTAAATATTACAGTTTGGTTTTACAACACAATTTATTAATTTTCTAATATAACATTTTGCCCTTGAAATATCAAATTATATGATATTTCTTCATGCGAATATCAAGATTAAGGTTGAGTAAATCATGAACGACTAAATTTAAGATTGGAATTTTTACATGGGCAGTTTACAACGCACATTTTGGCTTACTATACAGGGCAACACTTGCTGGGTCAACTAGTAAGTTATAGAAACAATGTCATAAAACACTGTATTATGCCAACATTACAATTATCATAGGGTAACTGTACCAGTTTTGGCCATGTTAATAATTTGGCCAGTTTATCTCATAACTCCAAAAGTAAAGTAATTTTCGATGGTTTTATTAGCTCCAACAGAAGATATATCCCTTATCTTTCTTTGCTGTTGAAACTGATTGATATTTTTTTAGAAAATATTCATTTTTCAGGGTTGGCCAAATTAGGCACTAAGGTTGCCAAACCAGTACACTTCCCCCAATCATCTTCCAAAGGTCTCATAGATGTGCAAAATTTATCCGCAGTACAAATTGCACGTGCTATCAAAGCATTCACTGCCACAATCCACCACATGGCTGCCAAATTATAATTTTCAAAAATATCTAAGTTGCTTTTTTTCTGAAGGTATATTCTTCTTAGGCGACTAACTGGTGCTTATTTTTGGTTGCAACTAAAAATAAGACCAGGAAAAGATTTTTTTACGCGTCGTACAATATTCGAAATCGAATTAATACTATATGTTGCTCAACTCCTCTATGAAAGGTCAATTTTTCCATATGAAAAAAAAAATGCTTTTCTCATATAAATTCGAATCACCATTTTCTTTATAAATTTTGAACGCGATGGCCGATCGTATCCAAATTCAACAGTGAACAAGGATTTGGCCTCTGTCGAATGGAATTTGTTGTCAGAAAATCGGTTGGAGAAAATTGTGTAGCAATCTTTGCATGCCTCATATGCAGAAATACATATACAAGGACAAACAGACAATAGCTCAGTTAGTCGAACTGATTGTATATCAGACTATGGGCTTCCGAGTCTTGTATAAAAAGTTTGGATTTGGAGTGAAATGATAGCCATTTGGTACATTTTTTAATTACTTCTCAAAATTATTATATCTCCATACGTACAAATAGCTGATGTTGCCATAAAAACTTTGCTATCACATTTCTGAAATACAATCTTGAATTATTATATTTGTGCATTTTAGAAAGTTACGATTTTGAAGTCATTAGAAGTTTTGACGTTTTCTCTGTCTTTCTAATCGTAGAGCAAAAATTAACACTTATATTGTGAATGCAAAATAAAAGTTTGTGCCAGCTAATCCATTTTGGGCGAGAGGAGATTCTACGGGTCTGCTATTGATATATAAACGGTAAAGCGACGAGTCTGTTTATTCTCTTACTAAAACTTTATTGGTCACAAAAACCGTTATTTAATTTCGAAAAAATGAAATCATATAATATAAAACTAATTCCATAAAAATTCCGCGGAAAAAAATTAAAATTTCGTTTCGTTCCGTGAAATTTCGAATTAAATGGACCTTGATTTCGTTTCGATTCGTTAGGAAAAAGTGTGTTATCGCATACCCTTACAAACAACTTTCGGCCTAGTGGCATTTGGGCAAATGGCTCTCGGCCGAATGGGTTTGGGCTAAATGACCCTTCCCCTATTTGCGCATATAAACGATAGCGCCTCGATGCTGGCAGCGGCGAGTAGAAAACCAGAAACTGCCAATAATTCATTCCGAAATACTTTCAAACTTCCATGATACTTCTATTATTCAAATTGCAAAAAAAAATCTCCCAAGTTGCTCGATGGATTCCGTAGGAAAATCTCCTGGGATGACGACAGAACGAATCCTTAACGAATTCCTAATAAAAAATGCTTTGGGACTTCCGGAGGAAATCTTGCACGAGCTTTGAGAGAAATCTTAATGGAATTCTAAAAGTATTTCCAAGGAATTCCTTCAACAATTTTTCAAAAAATTCCTCTAGGAGCTTTAAAAAGTATTCGTCCAGGAATTCCAAAAGAACTCCTCAAGTTATTCCGAAAAAATAAAAATAAAAATTTTCATCGGACGTACTGTCTTAATGAAGTCTGATGGAGAAAAGCCATATTGAGCAATTTTCCATGTAGGTAAATAACTCAACATGGCAAAAAAAACTCCACATCTTTTCAACATCATTACAAGACAAAAAGTAAAAACAATACAAAACATTTGTCGTACGGAATACAAACATTCACTTATCATTAATAGAATATTAATCCTAGGAAGTCCATGTAATTCATTTGACTCATCGCAGTTCTCGTCTCATCCCGTCGTTGATGCAGTCCGTGGCAATTGAGAAAAAAAACAAAGGTAGAAAAAATTCCCACTGTTGAGAAGTATGGACAATAATATTATGGGCTCACCTTTTGGTCCATGTCGACTGACTTGAAGTCTATGCTTGAAGGTTGCAGCAGATGTGTTGAAATCGAAGAGCTCGTAAAATTCGTTGAAGCTCCTTGACATAAACCTAATTGGGTCATGTAATCCATATTCGGTGTTCCTGGCATCAAGTCTTAGGAACTCTCGTTGTCGAAGGACCCACTCCGGAGCATATAGGCCCAGCTGAGACAATATGGTCGGCGAATCGATCTCTCCTAACAGTATTTTTGCAACGAATACAGCTCCAAGATTTAGAGGATCACGCGATGGAAGACCACGTAAAGCAAATCTGATGAATTTGTGTTGAATTGCTTCGATCCTAGCGATCCAAGTAGATTGATACGAACACCATACAACGGCATTCGATTCGAGTATTGACCGTGCGAATTCATGAGTTCCGGTAGAGTTCTTCTATGAATCCTACGAAAAAAATTCATTCACTAAGTCCAGAATAATCCCTTAAGGGTTTTTTGAATGAATCTCTTCAGGATTTTTTGAAGAACTCTTCCAGAAAATCCGGAAGAATTCCTACTTGAATTGCGAAATGATTTGTTTCGAAAATATGAAAAACTTTGTTCAGCAAAGATTTGTTTTGGTAGAAATTTTCTTGGAAACTACGAAAAAAATCTTTTAGGATTTCCAACAATATTCCATAAATAGTTCCGGTAGGATTACTCACTACAAGAACTCCAAGAAAAATTTGAAAATTTCAAGATTTTTTGAAGAAATTGCGTAAGAATTCCTTCAGAAATTCCGAAGAAGTCCTTGAAAAATTACAAAAGAATTCTTCTAGGAATTCGAAAAAATACTTTCAGCAAATTTGTGTGGAGTTCCTCAAGTAACTCTTCAAGGATATTCTTCAAGGATTCTGAAAGACTTCCTTCAGTAATAATGCAATAATTTATTCGAGAATTACGAAAGAACTTCTTTAGAAATTCATAAAGATTAAAAAAAAATCCGACTGAATTCAGAAAATTCTGAATGGTTTCTAAGAGTTCCTCGAAGGATTCTGTTCGAATTATTTCAGAAATTTCTCTTGGAATCCTTTCCGAAATTCAGAAAAAAAATATCTTCCAAGAATTCTAAGATATCACCCACACGAGTTCTTAATGGGATTCTAAAATTATTTCCTCAGGAATTCCTAAAGATTTCTTGATATAAAATCCACTCTTCCTGGACCGTTTTCATGAAATTCGAAAGAAATTCCAAAAGAGCTCCTCCAGGTATTTTGAAAAAGTTTTCCAAGAATTCTGAATATTAATAAGTATCCAGTTGGAGTTCCAAAAGATTTCCACTAGGTAGGTTCCATCAAGGGCTTCTACAAGATTTCCGAAACAACTCTTTCAGAAATTCGGAAATTCAGAGAAAAAAAAATCTTTCAGTACATCCGAAAAAAAAAATATTCAAGAATTTCGAAATCATTCTTCCAGAAATTCCAAAGACATTCCATCAAGATATCAGGACGAAAATTATCTTCTTTCAGGAATTTCGAACGAATTCTCTTAGGCATTGCAAAAGAAATTCTTTAGGAGTTCTGGTAGAGTTCCTCCAGAAATACCTTCACGAATCCAAAAGAATTTGTGCAGAAAAATTTTTGTCCACAGTTTCGAAAAAGTTCATTCAGGACTCAGGAAGATTTCCCTAAGGGATATTAAAAGATTCCTTCAGAAATCCTCTTTGCAATAATTCTGAAAGAATTCCTCCAAGAATTGCGAAAAAAACTCCTTTAGAAACTCTGGAAGAATTCCTTGGAAACAACAAAAGAATTTCTTTAGCATCCTATTCCATCCAAAATTCCATCAGGAGTTCCAAAATAAATTTTCGAACAAATTCCTGACATTCCTAAACGCTTTCCTTTGAGATTTACAAAAGACTATTCTTCTCTCTCTCTTCCTGCATCAAAAAGAGTTGTTGAAGAAATTTCGTTGGAATTTCTTCAGGAATGCCGAAAGAACTCCTCCTAAAAGAAGTCCTTAACGAATTCAAAAAAACAATCTGCAGGAATTCCACAAGTAGGTATTTCTTCATTAATGCCGAATGGATTTCTTCTACAAGAAGAAATTTTCATTTTCATTTCCATTGAAAATTTTGGAAAAACTCCTACAGAAATTCCGAAAACATTTTTTCAAAAGTCTGGGAAAAAATCATTCAGAAATAGGTACTAACATTTTTTTTATTCAAAAATTTCAAAAAAAATCCTTCAGGAATTCCTAAAGAATGTTATCAGCAATTACGGAAAAAAAAATCTACAGGAGATCCGAAAGAATAACTTCAAGAATTCCTGCACGAATTTTAAGATAATTCTTAACCCTTATGCGGCCAATAAAAAACACACATTTATGGCCGACAGGGTACCCGTGTTCCCATAAATTGATATTCTCATAACTTCAACAATTTTCAACCGATTTGGATAATTTTGACAGTTTTGGAAACAAAAACTCATATACTTTCTATCCGCTTGCAGCGGTTTGCAGCTTTTGTTCATGGTTATACAAGAAATTTTTGAAGTAAGGCCTAAGAGTCTACACGCGTAACCAAAGGCCATTCAACCAGTTTCAAATATGCTACATGCTCTTTGCGCTTCTTAGAATTGAAGGTGTTCACAGTATATGCTTCGGGTCATGCAAAAAATCCCTGGAGTGAGGTCTTAGTCATCCAAGAAATCTCTGGAGTAAAGCCTTAGGATCTACTCGCGTAACCAAAGGCCTATTATCCAAATTCAAATACGGTACATGCTCTTTTTGTGGCACTTAGCATAGAATGCGTTAACAGTATATGTCCCGGGTCATCAAAGAAATCTCTGGTGTAAGGCCTTAAGGTCTACACGCGTAAACATGGGTCTATCGAGTTGTTTCAAATTGGTACATGCTCTTTGTGCTCCTTGAAATTGAATTCGATCACTACATATGTTCCTCGCAATCCAAGAAATCTATTAGATAAAGTCTCAATCATACAAGAAATCCCTGGAGAAAGACATAAGGGTCTATACGCGTAATGCTACATTTTATAGAGTTCTTTGATGTCATCGAGTTTAAGCTTGCAGCTATAAAAGGACGTTGAAATACCTCCATATGAGGTTCGAAAAGGAAGCAGGGCCGCATAAGGGTTAATGGGGTTCTAAAAGTATTTCTGCTAAATTTCCTAATTAAATCCTATGAAATTTCTTCAGGAATCCCTTAAAAATCCTAACAAGACCTTTGAAATTATTCCTCCAGAAATTCCGAAAGAACTCCTCCTGTTATTCCAGAAAAAATCCTCCAAGACCTTTCAGAATTCCTTTAAGAATTCCAAAAAATGTCCACCAGGCAACCTATCTGGAATACTGAGATAATTCCTTCAAAAGCGGAAATAAACAAAATATTTCAGGAATACCAAAAAAAGATATTCCAGAATTTCGAGTTGATTCCTACAGGAATTCCAAAAGAATTCCTTCCGGATATCGGGAAGACATTTCAAAATAGAGTCCTCCGGGAAAATCAAAATAAATCCACAATGAATCCCGGTACAGTTCTTCCAGGAATTCTTCAATGAATCCGAACAAATTCGTTCAGAAATTCTACAATTTTTTTTGAGTGCGCCGCAAAAGTTCTTTCCTTGGAAATTACGAAAGAATTCCTTCAGAAATTCCAATAAAAATCCTACAGAAATAGAAAAAAAAACTTCAGGAGTTCCAATCAAATTTTTCAAGAGTTTCGGAAAAGATTGAATTACAAGTAGTAAAATCCTGTGAGAATTCCTTCTGTGCTTCCGAGAGCATTTCTTTGGAAATTACGAAAAATCCGAGAAAAAATGAGGTTATGCCTGTCTGTCTGTTTTTTTACCTTTCTCGTACAACAAAGTTGTACCGAAAGGCTATCATCTCACTCCAAAATCGAACTTTTTATAGAAGTCTCGGAGACCCATGATGTTATATACCAATCGACTCAGCTCGTCGAGCTGAACAAATGTCTGTCTGTCCGTGTGTGTGTGTGTGTGTGTGTGTGCACACGAAAACCGAAAAACATTAGCCACTTTTTCATATAGTAATTCTTAACTGATTTTCTCGCAACAAGTTGCATTCGACAGGGGACAAAGCCTTGTTGATCACTTTTGAATTTGATAACGATCGACCATTGCGTTTAAAAGTTATTGAGAAAATGGAATCGAACTAAATAGACGCCATAGGGCACTGCACGAAAACATTTCTTTCTTTTTCGTTCCTCATGAACTTTGACGTTTACTGGCCTTGTTGTTTTCTAATTTCTTTGCAGCGAGAAAGAGACAAAGCAGTCCGTGCAGTGCCCTATATAAGGTTGGTGTCTTGGCTAAATGCGAGAAAGGCAGTATCACCACTCGGTGAATAAAGTTGGTTTTTTTTATAGAGGGAAGAAAGGCAAATCTCCATACAGACACCTGAAATTATCACTCAGGGAGTGGGGTTGGCGCGAAAGGCAGAAGGCCAGACCTCCGGACCCAATAAACCCATTCAAGTAACAGAGGGTTACTTGAGTTACCCTCTATTCTAATGCTTTGCAACCCCTCCCCCCTTCCCCGGGACTACCTTACAATATTACTTCTGTGGAAGTGGAAGTGTGGAAGTCGACCCTTCCCACCTTCCGAGGACATAGGGCGTGGTAAGGCCACCTGGAAAGCCGGCAACGCGCTGGCACGATACCATGGTGTTCTTCTAAAAAAGCGAGTTACGATGTTCGGTGCTGCAAGGACACGCAGCTAACCTCGAGGGTGCGTTGTGCACTGGCCCCCCTTTGAAGCATTACTTTCTGGTTGTACCGAAGGGACTATGGGCTTGGCGGCAATGGAAATGGTTTAGCGGGTCGGGATGTAGTCCTGCCTCCCTCGGTGATCCCTAACCCCGCACTTCCTGGTCAACCCAGGATGTCTGTTGAGCAGATTCCCCCTCCATTGTTTAGGAAGAAAAAAAAAACAGGGCCTCTCTTCGATGTTTTCTTCTACGTCTGAACCCTTTGGCTCCCTTGTTGGTGCCTGCAAGCACACAAAAGCGTTGAGCCCTTGAGCCCTTTATTTTTCCTTGTGCCGTTCAGCACCACATCTGTTTTCTTCTTATTTTTGGAGCCATTTAGCTCTCAATGTACACGCAAGCTATTCAGATAGTCCCCGGCTGTGGATTTATCCTACTACGACGGGGAGTCCCCTGGCGGCGGAAGCTCCCCCGATACCGACGACCCGCATCCGTGGAAGGCTGTTACATTATCAACACTACACTTTCAGCTGGTTAGCATGTTCATAGATCCACTCAAGCCCTACGCACATTCTCACTTCAACGGGTGACCGGACGAGTGCTGAGGTCAGCCCAAAGATTCCGGGTGGAGATAGTGGTGCCCCGACGACCCGAAGCCGGTACATTCGTGCGCCACGATCTACTCAACTGGTCCCCGGCGGTGGGCCAAGCCTACTCCGATTAACCGATTTCCCATGCAATGCGCCTTTAAGCTTCTTGTTTAACCGTTGAGCCATATAGCTCACGCCTTGGTCGTAAACTACTCGGATAGTCCCCGGTGGTGGATCAATCCTACTCCGACGGGGAGTTCCCCGACGTCGGAAGCTCCCCCATAACCGACGACCCGTCTCAATGGGTGACCGGACGAGTGCCGAGGTCAATCCAAGGATTCCGGGTGGAGAAACTTCCGGTTCAATGGTGCCCCGACGACCCGGAGCCGGTGCATTCGCATGCCATGATCTACTCAGCTGATCCCCGGCGGTGGGCCAAGCCTACTGCGATAACCGAGTTTCGAATGCCTTGAGCCATTCAGCACTCACCTTATTGGTTGAGCCATTTAGCTCCCGCCCGGGTCGCGATCACGAGCGACTCGGGTAGTCCCCGACGGCGGATCTACCATACTCCGACCAGAAGTTCCCCGAAAGCGGGAGCTTCTCTGAAACCGGCCGTTTCGTCACGTTCTGAGGCTACGCGCGGTAGCTGGCGTTCCCATTCATTATCGACATATACATATTCAAGACTTCTGTGGCGGAGTATTCATCTGTGTCTGTCTGTCTGTGTTTGCATGCATGTGTGTATGTATGTACGCAAAGGCTCACTCGTTTTTAGGTACTTATCCTTGACTGGTTTGCTAGCAGCTAATATCATTAGATGTGGAATCCCATTGTTTCCTATTGTAAGTTGTCCAGATCGGTCATTGCGTTTTGGAGTTATTTTCAAATCATTGTGTTTCCCCAAGGTTCCACTTAGAATATAATTTTCAAAAATGAAAATAAAACTCTTTTGGAACCAAAATGTTGAACAATGAATGCCAACAAAGGGGAGTTGTCAGAAATAATTGGTTCTGCTACTGTTTTGGTGCTATTTTGACCTATCTTAAGTACTTAATACACGTTATAATGTACGAGAAAAGCACCATCACCGAAATACAGCATCGCCCGATACATCACAGGTATGTTTTATCTCTCGGACAACGTATTAAATTGAAGATTTGTGATTTTGATTTTGTACTACTGGTCATTGGAGCCATTGCTTTTGAAAGAGTCTAAAAAGCATCATTGTCTTGCAACAACCCTTCAGCTTCTATCTGTTCTACCAATATATTGCTCCATTCTGTCCGTTGAAGAACGCACCATAAAAATTGTGAAGACACCAACATTACCGTCGGTAAATACACATTTTGTGTCATAAAACCATCGGAAACAAAATCCACACACCCATTTGGGCTAGTCGAAATTGTTTTATCGCTTTACGACGACGTTTCCACTGACGATGCCTTCCCCGCAAGGCTGATGGTAAAAATTAGTCCAAGACAACACCCAGCCAGAACGGCCTCATCGCTTCGCTTCGAAAGATATGTCGTTCTGGCCATCCAACGAAAACAATTTACACCAAATGCTCTCTGGATGATCAAAAGAAAACGGGTGAGACTAGAGCAATTCAGTTTATCAAAATATTGTAGTTTTTATAATTTATTGAGCAATTTGAGCTAATTTTGTTTACATACATCAATTTCCTGTGTTCGTTCTCACTTTTTTTTTTCGGGGGGCATCGATGATGGGTTGGGTCGAAAGTGCAAGCTTCGAAGAAAAATTTACGCGTACAAATATTGCGGGCGAGACACCCATTCATAGCTGTCGTTCGACGACGAGTCTGAGGCAATCAACAGTTCGGCAACGGCGACAGCAACTTGTTGGTTTTTCGTAGGAATTCACCGCAAACGATCACAAGTCACATCGCCAAAGAACATCTTCCCAGCTCTGGCACCCATCGTTCGCCATCACCGTTGTTGTGCTGTGGAACCGTTTCATGCTCGATATCTTTTATATTATTTGCTTTAAATAGTGAAACACAACATGACGATCTGCTGGCTTGGCGCGATTTGTCGGAAAATGTGTCGTAATGATAAGTATCGAATCGTGTTCTATGTCATCCCGCGCGAACCGAAGCACAGTCTGATATTTGTTCAGTTTCCATGGCCAGAATGAACGTTTTCGGGTTTTGATTTTAAGTTCTTCAATAGATCCTAAGCAGTACCCCAGACAAAACTATGAACGTATTTTAAGAGTCTTCAAAACTTCCCATTGACCAATTGTTTCGAATTAATATCCCATGAATCTTTATGAGATTTTCAGCATCAATAGAAGATTATAAAAATACTGAATGTGACGTCAAAATTCAAGTAACTCAATGAGACGAAAATTGCACTCAATGTAGACCTCAGCATCTTGACCTATATGGCTGAATTTATCTCGATTGGTCCAGAATTTGTATACAAAATATTCACCGAACTTGATATTAACACTATTTCGGAGAAGTTAATCTCAAAAGAATCTTGAATATTTTTGGAATTGTGCTGTAGACCAATAAGAAACCATCAGCGTTTAAAGACGCAGACAAATCTGAAGTGACACACATGCAGACATCATCTCAGTTCATCAACATATATAACACTATGGGTCTCCGGGCCTTCTATCAAAAGCTTTTTTTGGAGCAATCCTATAGCCTTTCGGTGCAACTTTGTTGAACGTAATTTCGTATTGAATTTACTGAAAAGTCGGTGAATACAAATATACAGGTAAGAAAACATAATGTTAATTAAAAAATGGGCTTTAGGTGTCAATTCCTAAAATTTAAACTTCCAGATGTTTCATCAATTGAATGCGTTTCTCAACAGTGATTTCAATTGCGTACTTTTTTTTGTAATTTCAGCCTGTCGCCATGGGAAAATACTCACCCGTGCGACGACGCTGCCGACGAGAATGTCGATTGCCGGGTTGGCACACTAACCAAGTGTTGAAGGTAGAGGGACGGCTTCATTTGAGAAAAATGAGTGTCGATATTGCCCCGTGGATGGCCCAGACAAGCTAAACACATTTGCTCCATTTGCTTAGCGAGTCGGCTTTGGAAACACAACCACGGAAGAAGAATTGATTTACAGCATGTTGGTTCCTAGCGTGGATGACACAACAGTCATTGGGAGTAATGCACGTGTGATTGGCATAATTTTCATTTGTTTTCTAAGTTAATTTAGTCGCAAAATCGAAAGCGGCTGAAGCCAATAAGTGATTCGGGACTGATTTGCAATTTGGGCGTAACTTGTTTAGTAAACAAACATTTGGCAGGCAAATTCCTGCTAAAGCGAGCATTTCCTGAGAAAACCAAAGACCCGGGAATAAATTTAACCCTTCTTATTTTTGTTCGAAAAAATACTTTTCAAAAGCTTGTTAAAATCGATCTGAGCACGTTTTGGACAGGGGACTATGGCGTCTCCTAAGCAAATCTAAATAAATAAATCCAAATCCAAATAAATAAATCAAATCAAATCAAGTCTATTAATTTTAGGCTGATTTCATTCGAAAACATTTGTCAATAATCTAACATATAAGTCATATTCAACATAATGTGTCATTACGGAAACGAATTCGCCGATTAGATAATAAGCAACCCTGGTGGAATGGTGAGCTACGTAATTGGCGCAATCGTCTTAGGAAAGCGCGTAGGCGATATTTTCGGTAAAGATGCAACAATCTAAAGGCGGTTGTGTGGGAATTAGAACGCCAATTCAACTCTTTGAAACAATCTTGCTTCAGGTTTCACGTTCACCGAGTCGAAAATGAATGTCAAAACGAACCCTCTGGAAGAACATGCGACAATGGACTCCGACCGCAATCCGTCAGAACGTGTTCTACAAGGATACCACATCAGTTTCATCGCTCGATTCTGCAAACTTATTCTCGTATTTTTTCAAAACGTGGCAAGTAATAACTTACCACCTTTGTCTGAACAGTACTTGAGCAGTTTACCGGAATATGATTTGAACATGCCAACTATTTCTTTTGCTGTAGAAGAGGTGCATAGAAAGCTCCTGAACATTGAAACCTCGAAAGACCCTGGCTCTGATCATCTTCAACCATGCTTCATCAAGGGATGTTGGTCTTCGTTGGCTTTACCTACTACGCTGCTCTTTAAGTGAGGCGCGTTTTCCGAACTTATGGAGGAAGGCTGCAATAGCTCCAATCCATAAATCTGGAGACCCACATAGTGTCCAAAACTACAGAGGAATAACTATACTCAACTGCATGCCGAAGATCATTAAAAGTATGTTGCTGGACATCATATATCAATCTATACGCCATATCATTGTAAATTGTAATTGTAAATGAACAGCACGGTTTTGTTAGGAAAAGTTCCACAACAACAAATATCATGACCTACGTGTCCCTTCTATTAGACAAAATTGAGAAACGTGATCAGGTGGACGCTATCTACGTCGACTTCTCAAAAGCTTTCGACCGCGTCCCTCACAATCTGGTGGTCGAAAAGTTGGAACGATATGGACTTCCGACTTGGCTTACTAACTGGATTTAATCGTACCTGGCTGATCGTAGAGCAAATGTTAGAGTTGGCTCAACATTTTCGGCGCCTTTCTCTGTACACTCCGAGGTCCCTCAGGATAGCCATATAGGGCCACTACTGTTCGTGCTCTTCGTCAACGATCTGCCATCCATTTTCAAATCGTAAAAGTAATGTATGCAGATGATCTGAAAATATACCGAGTAGTGACATCCCTACTGGACTGCTGTGCTCTTCAGATGGACATGGATGCTTTGCTTGGCTGGTGAGGCATTCCACGGAGGCATGCCAGTCGATCCTGAGCGACCATTTCGAAAATATCTGAAACTTTACACAGTTTTTCAATTTCATCCAAATCATCATTTTTCGATATAAAATCTTCATATTGAGTCACGGCTAACTTTTCAAAAGGGTGTATGTGAAAATGGTTTAAAAATATTTAAAAAGCTGCACAGCAAAAACGGAATGTTCGATTGTTATGATTTTTTCAGCAAAGTTAGACAACTAAATGATAGTATTAAGAAAATGTGCACAGTAAAAAAAAATTTGTTTTTCACCTTTAAAAATATCATTCTTGTCACAAAAACTCAATTATCTCAAAACCCTATCTTTTTACGAATGTAATTTTTTAGGGAAAACGGTCCATTATATTAGCTATCTACCATAAAAATTTGGTGATGGTAAACTAATAAACAAAAAAGTTATGACATTTCAAACATTTCACAATTTTCACATCTAGTAAAAAAAAAAAAAAAATTTCCGTGTAAGTTATTTCGAGAATTGCAGTTTGATGCAGATTTTATTGTTAAGGGCTTTGCGTGATTTGAACAAGTTGTTTTTATGATATTTTGATTTAATTATTCATAGCATCTATAAGAAACTTAGACACGATCCATGCTCACGAAAAAGCAAAAAAATTACTACCACTAAGGTTTTTAAAGATCTTATGGTATTTTTTTTGTTCAGTCAAGCAAATGACACCAAATGACTGCTCGTAGTTGCTACTCCATTATGACCAGATCAGCTGTTCTTGCACAGGGAACCAACAGATGTTTGCTTGGGACTAGCACACATCTTCAATGTACAAGTACTGGTGATCTCATTTGTTAGGTCATACTGGCGCCTGCCACGTCAGAATGCAAGTCAATGTAGGGAAGGGGAGGAAATGATAATGCAATCACTCGCACACTGCAAGCCGAATATACCTCTGCACTTGCCACGAGTTCATGCGGAATTTGTTGGAATTTCTGGGTTAGGTTGGAGAGGCAGAGGTCCGCCTTGGTTAACGAGCTGCCAATGTGATAGATAGGAGAAGGTAACTGATGGAATTTCTAATTGGATGTAGGAAACGAGCTCTATAGTTCATTTCCAATTCTAGCAGATTACTGTTAGAATACTCAAGTTGAAGGTATAGGAATAGTAATGGAAACGGTATGAAAGTCCATTTCCAGTTCTAGCGATTGCTAGAACATGAGAAATAAAGAGAAAGATACAAAGTAGGAGAATGGAACGGACCTGGGATTGAACCCACGACCTCCTGCGTATGAGGCAGAAGCAGTAGCCATATGACTACCAAGCCCGCTTAATGACACCAAACTAGTCAGTAAAAACTTAAAAGTGATTTTGTTTATTGGAATATAACGAACAACGGAATATAACTCATGTACATGAGTAGCCGCTTTCTCAACTGTTGTAGGCCGTTTGATGGAAAAAAGTGTTCAAAAGAGTTACGAAATCTCACCGAAAGCACCATAGATAAACTGAAAGCGACTGGTTATGCTCCAAAATCAAGTACTGAGAGCCTTGCCACCGTACCATCAGCAAAATCTGTTTCAACAAATCAATCGGAAGATGAGTGTATCCAAAAGGTCAACATCGAACGCTTTAATGAGGGCATAGCTGGGATAAAAGTGACTCCGATTAAATGGAGTAAGATGGACTACGTTTATTACCCGGAGAAAAAATACCGTGAAATAAACGAAGCTGTACGAAGAAACCTCTTCAAATTAGGACCTGATGATGTGGAAAATACAGACTACGATGAGGTAATTATAAATATGAAGGAAAGTCTCTCGAATGCAGCCACGACAAGGAAAGAAAAAATATTGATTTTGTCGATGCTGCCAAGTTCGTGGTCTATTCAGGATGCCATTGATGAGTTCAAAATTAATAGAAATACAAAATTAAAGCAAAACTATACTCAAACTGTGCTGATAATAATTCAAAAGTGTTCGATATTGTAAAAAAAATGAATAAAAATAAATAAAAAATAAGTATTAATAAACTGTTTTCATGATATCATAACCCATACCGAAATTCAAACCAAAAACTCATCGTCGCAGTGGTCTTCGCCGATGGTTCCGGTCCGTACTCTCTTGTTGATTGTTCGTTGCTTAAGATTTTTTAAAGGCTGGCTTGCAGGGCCTGACACCAAAATTTCCAGAGGACCATTCCTCCTTATTCCCGATGGACCATGGTGCACAGTTTCACTTTTGAGTCCCTCGCTGGCACTCGGACGATGATCAGCCGCCTCTAACATGGAGAACAGACGCTGTTGTGAGCCGATCCTGACATGGAGAACAGACGCTCAATAAGATTTGCACCTCCGGAGAGGAGCAAACCCCCCTTCCCTGTCAGCATACGACCATAGTTCCCACCGGGGTTGGTTACCCGATCTTCCCTAAGGTTGCTCGTATCCCGGCCAGCACCGCGGGGAGGTAGGGATAGGAGTTGCTGGGTAAGAGGCTAAGGACCGCGAGATGGGGTCTATTTTATTCCTTCAGGTACGCGAAGTACCAATGGTACGCTTTACCCAGCATTTGCCGTGCCACCCAAAACTCATAGAGTTTCTATAACAACATTATGTAACTGCCACATTTAATTTAATAATTAGGATAATATGATAGATCGAGTAGAGAGACTCATAGATCATTCCCTTGCAAAAAACATATTCTGGTGCTGATTTTGAATGTCAAATCTTAGATTATTTTTGTGATCTGTTAATTCATTTTTATTTATTTATACATATAATATTTATACATATAATATACATAATATCGATGAATACATAAATATGGAATATCATAAAACAACTTGTTCAACTCACGCAAGGCCCTTAACAATAAAATCAGCATCAAACTGCGATTCTTGACACGGAAATTATTTTTTTGTTTACTATGTGTGAAAATTGTGAAATGTTTGAAATGTCATAACTTTTTTGTTTATTAGTTTACCATCACCAAATTTTTATGGTAGATAGCTAATATAATGGACCGTTTTCCCTAAAAAAAAACGTTCGTAAAAAGATAGGGTTTTGAGATATTTGAGTTTTTGTGACAAAAATGATATTTTCTAAAGCAAAAAAAAAAAATTTTTACGGTGTACATTTTTTTTATGAATCACCATTTAGTTGTCTAACTTTGCTGAAAAAATTATAAAAATCGAACATTCCGTTTTTGCTGTGCAGCTCTTTGAATATTTTTGAACCATTTTCACATACACCCTTTTGAAAAGTTAGTCGTGACTCAATAAAAAGATTTGATATCGAAAAATGACGATTTAGATGAAATTGAAAAACTGTGCAAAGTTTCAACTCAATAGAAAATCATGAATTAAAAATTTTGTTAAATTTTGATGCAGTTGCTTGGAATCGCTCTGGTGCGTAACAAATGTCATGGAAGCAAACGCCAAAAAATGCAACGTGATGACCTTCTCTCGCTTACACTCTCCAATCAATTTTCAACACCTTCCGTGGCGCACACGTGAGTTTCTTCCACCGTACCAACAACGATGTGCCTTGATTATATTAACAACGCTACAGCAGCGACGTGAGTTTCTTCAACGTTTGCTGATTTTTACCTGCTCCAAGGCAATATTGACTGTTTTGAGCTCTTGGGATAACTTCGGTTCAACGCTCCAGAGAAGATAACCAGGCGATTTGATCTCATTCGTCGTGCAGCGCATTCGACTCTTTATGGACAACATAATCCGCTAGATGTGTGTTGTCAACGTGTTAATGATGTGTAGGTACCACTTGTTCGATTTTACTATGTCGAAAAATGTGTTTAGATCATAAATATTTAAGTTTCCAGTCTGTGCGATTTTTTTTTATATTTTCGAAGACACAAACAAATAAATAAATTATATGGTCAAACGAATCTATATGAATAAAAATTAGTTTAGGTTCTCTTCTTAACGATTCAACTCACGAACAGGCTGACCGATTTGCAAGATTTTTTACCTTATCGACTCGGTTTGGAATCCGGAAGGTTTGTATATACAAAAAGTTGGTTGATTTACCAGGGAAATGTAAAAAAATCATTAGAATACAATTTTGGGTCTACTGTTGCTGTTGAGGAAAACAAAACAATCACACGAAAATTGATCTAGAGTGCTGTGCTGCAAATAGTTCATTGTGACATTTGCAACACCCAAGCAAAGCTGGGTTTCTTTTGTTATGAATAAAATGAATAATTACCATCCATTTCCATCCAAAATGAACAATATGCGCCACCCAAAAATGATGATACAAATAATTCAATGGTTTCCACCAAAATTTTCCAACTCTTCTGCACAAGATTAGTATCAACCCTATCCTTTAATGTTATCAATGTCTTGGGTAGATGATAATAAAGAGAGAATATTGTTTGTATCTAAAGAAAAAGCATTGATGTCGTAAACAACGAAATGGCGTCGGAAAGAGTCAAAAAAACATTTTTTTTAATACAGATTTTTTGACTAAGTTTTTTTTGTTTGACGGCTTAGACGCAGACTCTTAAAGGGGAGGTGTTTCATGAAAGTCTACGTAGGGTGACGAGGGGTGTACCAAGAGCAGTGTTGGTAGAATCATTCTCAAACTTAAATCATCGAGGCTTCATGCACGAGCTAACTCGCTTACGATTCTGTAGGGGGAGCATCGCGTTTAAGTTTATCGGAAAGAATTGCATCGCTTAAAGAGTCTACATGGACTTTATTTTTGTTTTGAAATATAATCATTACATAAAGTTTCTATAAAACTTTTTCGCAATTTCCACAGGGGAGCCTTTGTGGTTTTCATGGGCAATTATCTCAAATTTTCATAAGAAATTTACCAAAATTTTCACTGGGATTCAAGATTTCTACCGAAAATTATTTTAGGAAATTCTTTCCACACAAAACTACTCAAAACTTGCATGAGTAATTTTTCTAATATTAGGGTCATTTGCCAATCATACGTCTGAGATAGATAGAGCTACTATTTTAATATAATGCATGTCTATTATTCAACTATTTCGATAAAAGTAAAAAAACACTGATTTAAAAAAAAACTTAAAAAACCAATTATTGCCCACTAACATAACCTTTAAATTGTATTGTTGCACACCTGATATCGAATTATTGCACAATATCAAAACCACCGCATCCAATTATTGCACACTCGCAGTGACCAATTATTGTACAGTTTATTTTAACTTTCATTATCAGCTAGATCAGCTAGAACGTGACTCCTGTT
Source organism: Armigeres subalbatus (assembly GCF_024139115.2). Classification (NCBI taxonomy): domain Eukaryota; kingdom Metazoa; phylum Arthropoda; class Insecta; order Diptera; family Culicidae; genus Armigeres; species Armigeres subalbatus. The sequence goes on from NC_085141.1 coordinate 229,591,666, forward strand.
GAAAAAAACAATAATAATCATAGGATAACAAAATCAATCAAATTAAAAATATGCCGACATTAGTCCAACTATCCTTTCAGCCCTTAGATAATATATGGATCGTACCTAAAAAATTGTTTGAGAATATTGTTTTCAAGATATTGTTTTTCTTCAGTTTTTATAAATTGAGTGCTAAAACAACAAAAAAAATTGTAATCTGTTTTCTCCCTTCTCAGTGCTTTCATAAAAAGGTATGAAAAATTATTCGTTAAGAAATATCCGCAATCAATGATTCAAACAACATCATTTGTCTTAGTTCCAATCAAATGAAACAAATTCATTTAAATTTATCATCATTTTTGCATATTTTCTTTAGTCCTGAAGACTTATTACCAATACTTAGCGTTTTCATCACTTTCCCCTTTTTTGACTCCTTCGTGAGGCGTTGTTCCAATGCACGTTCTTTCTTTTTCTCTTCCTTTAGCTTCATACGATACTGTTTATGTTGCTCTCTCAACTCTTTCTTTAACATTCACCTTTTCTGCTTCAATTCCTTTTGAAGTTTAAGACGATCCCTGTTATGTTCTTTTCCTCGGAATCCCTTTATTCGTTCCGCTGAAGTAAGAACAAAGTGTCGCTTTTTTGAATAGTTTTGTTTAGGGGAAGAGCCCCCTCCGGGGCAAAACGACTTTCAGGTATTCACTTATGTTTACAATGTTTTTGATAGCCTTAACAAAACTAGACGTAAAATTATGTATGTTAGGCAAAAAAAGTGTCATAATAATAGAAAGGACTGTAAGAAAAACCGAAATTTCCCACATTTTGATGAAATATCTAACATTTTGGAAAGGCGAAAAGCCCTAGTGGAACTAGCCTTCAGTGTACTACGCGTTTCCACGCACTGTCCATACAAAAATGTTGATTAACCGACGCGTGGTGCGTTGTTCCCTAACAGCTGCATCTAAAAGGCGTATTGCCTCATGAGTTTTTGGCAACGAAATATAACCACTTTTTTAAAATGTGAATATTATCAATATGATTGACTTTTAAATTAAAATTTGGTATCAGCTTGCTATATTGTTTAACTTAACTAAGGCATTAAAGCAGTATATGCTTAACAAGGGCATATTGTCCCTCCCTCTCCTAACATTTTCGCGTTTCGGCGTTGTAGGCAGCTTGAAAAATGCCGAAATACTGGTCCTACGGTCCGGTTTCCCATCGTTAGTTATGTCTTTCAGGACGCACTTTTCTGGAGTTCCTGGTGGTTGCACCGTGATAGGCGTACTTATAGGGTTCACAGTCATGACCATCGTGGGGACAACATCATAAGCTACCATAGATGCTCCAAGTGAACCCCAGTCATCTACGGTTTCTACCGTTACGTCCGCTGTCAAAAAGCTTTTCTCTACAGTTCCATTAGACTCAAAAGTCAACGGTTCCATTACTGTCTCGTCATTCTCGAACTCCATCGTAGCTTCATAAATCATAGAAGATTGCGGCACGCTTGGTTCCAATTGAACTGCAGCTTCGTTGCCCTCGCTACAGTTCTCAGAAACTGAAGCGTTCATATCGGATCCATTGGCGTTGTCGATCCTTCCATCTTCGTCATAGTCTATGAGAATCGACTTATAGATGTGCAGAAGTACCTTCTCAGAATCATCCTGGGTATTCTCTTCAGCTTGACTAACGAACGATTTGATTCTGGTGGTATTAAACATCCTCAAGCATCCTTCGATGTAACTCATTTTGATAGGCACAGTTTCATCGGACGTTGAAAAGTCAGTGACGACGTCATCTCCTTGATTGCTTCTAGCAAGGCACCGAGAATAGTTCACAGCATCGGCGTCGACTTCCTGGACCAAATAAACATTGCGATTTCCCTTTGAGGCAACAACAGCTTTTGTAGCTGGATCGAGGAGAAACATCGTTTCATCACCGTTAATAATAGGCCGTGGATCTGTGAGCACGTCTTCCAAATTATTGTCCCTCAAATACTGCCGATTTTTTTAAATTTAACTTTTAAACCCCTCTGACCGACTTCCACCAAATTTGGAACACATAATCATTGTCTTAATAAGATGGCGATAAGGGGTTAGGGATGATCTTTAGAAAAGGGGAGGGTTTGAAGGCAGGGATATTGTTTAGTTATCGATCAACTCAGTGTGACTTCTGAATTCCTTGGCCGATTTCAACACACATTCTTTATATTAAGAAGACGACGATACTGGGTTAAGGATGGAAAAGGGGAGGGCGTGATGGAGAGGTGTTGTTTGGTTATCGATCAACTCAACCCTTCATCGAAATCATGCTCAGTCGCCAACGCCCAGTGAAAAGCAATGATTAATGTGTTTCCTTCTGGATGGCGAATGTGATCTCTTCTTTAAAAATAGTCGTTTGCCCGGAATAAGCCATCGGACGGTGGATGTTTTTCCTTATTTAGAAATAGACGTTTGCCTGGAGTAAGACGATTATGGGTTTGATCCCTTCCTCAAAATCAGTCAATGTTTTCAAATGAAATCTGCCTTCTTTTAATCTAATGAATTGTATCAATAAGAAAAAACAATTATCCTGTTGACCAATTTGTTTATTCATTTTCCGATTGTAAAAAAAAACTGCGAATCAAACTAGCAATTCCGAGCAAGGCCGGGTACATACAGCTAGTATACTGATAAAATGATACACACGGTAAAATAAATCTTATTTCGTGATACAGAATTCTGAACTTTTTGACCTAGAAACCCATTTGTTTTGACCGGCACATAGTAGATATTTCCATTGGCATTCGAAAATTCGGAAAAGTGCCCAATTTTTGGAATAAATTAATGTTTTAGGTAATAAAGCTGTCGTTCGTCAATGTTTTCTAAATAGTTGGAAATAATGAAATGTGTACCCAGTGTTCAATAATTGGGTGGTATGCAATAAATGCAACTGACTCTAAGCGGAAAATATTTCGAAATGCCCGCAGAAATTCTAAAATTTCCTGTGGAAAATGTTTTAATTTTCACGGGAATTTACTCGGAATTTCAAAATTCTTTGGACGAAGATCCATTACTTACGTAACGCAAAAATTGGCCATTTTCAACCGCCCCCCCCCCCTATGTCACACTTTTTGTATGAAGCATCAAAATTTTTTGTATGGATTGTCACACTTCAGGCAACCCCCCCTCTAAGCGTTACGTAATTTATGGATGCTCCCTAGGAGGAATCGAATCTACCCGAAATTCCATTAGTTGACTTCGAGATCTGGTTTTAGCAACCGTAAACAGAGGATTAAGTTTTATTTTGTGTCAAATTGATTGTTCTTCTGTTGATTTTTTTAGTTTGAATTTGTTCTGTTAAAATTTTGATTTTTGTTCCTATATTTTTAAACCAAAACGGATTTAAATAACTGAATTACTTCACACATGAATGATCTCCTTATTATTTCGCAATGCGTCATTGTGCACAACAAATATGAAGTTTTTTTTTTAATTTTGGAAAAGTCTACGTACACTTCAAGAAGAGGGGAGGGGTTTTGGAAAAGTCTACAAAAGTCTACTAAGGGAAGGGGGCTTGAGAATGTGAAAATTTGGTCTACGTGGTTTGTGCACAGCCCCTTACAAATGTTTTTTGGCTTCAGCCGCTTACAATTTGGGTTATAAACCAGGAAAAGGTGGTAGCGCATTTCACCCAACGGGTGCATTTCATACATATTTCCCCTATGAAACTTTTAATTCGCGATGACATCAAATTAACTTTTTTGATTTTTATAATTTTCTTTTCAACAATTTAGTTACAAAATTACTCATAATGTGCAATAAATAATAAACTCTGTGTGTACCAGAAACCATCCATAAAACGTTCTATCGTCATGTTATGCCCTAATGTTGCGGTAGTATTAAAATAGTCCATTCTAGATATAATAGCATTGAAAGCAATTATGGATCTGCTAAAGCTCTTCGGACTAACCTTTTGCTGAACGAAATTATATTCAAAATGATCAGAGTCAACATTTTTCCTTTAAAAATATGCTTTTGAGCCTATAATTGCGGTAGTGCTAAGGGCCTATTGTTGTGGTATCACTCTCCATAAGAAATACAGGCAATACCGCAAAAACAGGACTGACCATCAGAAAATATTGCAACGACAAACGACTGCGTCTTATTATTGCGGTAATTTGTTTTTGTTGTGAATGTGATAAAAACAAAGCAACATAAGTTTGAAAAGGTCGAAGGTCAAAAGGTCGAAGAACAGAAGCTATTCGTTTCGACTGTAGTTTAATGCTTCGGAGATGGCTTTTCAGTCTTGACAAAATTAAAACTCTGTTATTTAATCTTGTCCAACGTTTCGGTCCTTCTGGGGCCTTCCTCAGGGACTCAATTTGGTTGGTTTGGTTTATTGGACTATAGGCCTATTGGACTATAGGACCCTTTCCGCTTATCGTTCTTTGAGTTTCAGTACCTGGCACAAGATCAATCACCATTGCTTTCTCTATGGTGGAAGCATAATTTGGAAGCATGATGACCAGTTTTGGGCATACTGGATCCGGTTTCGGGGCTCTAGTTCGGAGCATATTAAAAAAAACTTCAATCTTTAATCTTCTGCAATACATCTGAAAAACATCTTCTTCTTCATTGGCATTACATCCCCCACTGGGACATTGCCGCCTTGCAGCACTTACACAGTTACATTTCTGCATTCGTATATCATGAGATACTTTTATGCCCAGGGAAGTCGAGACAATTTCCAATCCGAAAATTGCTTAGATCGGCACTGGGAATCGAACCCAGCCACCCTCTGCATGCGTATCCTTCCGCACGGCTAAGGAGGACCCCATCTGAAAGACATATTGAAACAAATATTGAGCTCTACTATCAATTTTGGCCGATTCCGGAGACACAGTGGAAGGCTTTAAGACTTGAATTGGAAATTCTTTCTGACCGAACGGAAAAAAAAGTGAATGAAGTTCAAGCTATAAAAATAGGATTTAAAAAAAAAGTTGAAAAAAGGGCGTTTTGCCGTACAGGTAATTTGATTGATTAACAGGTCATTTGGTCGAAAATATCGCTTCATTGAACATATATTACGGCCAGATATGTAATTTGGCTGAAAACGTTATTTGCTCGAAAATGTCATTTGACCGAACGAATTCTACAGTCAAAATGGTCGTTTTGCCGAACAGGTCACTAGCTAAAGATTTCAAAAATTGGTATTTGAATCTTTGAACAACTTGACATTAGAATTTGATATGAACTTGTCATTTATTTATAGTAGAAATATAGAAATAAGACTCAATAAGCCATTTTCATTCACAACACCACCAAAGTGCTTTCTGCAGTTGTTTCATTTTGTTAGTTGAATAATGTCTTCTCTGCCCACACAACCCAAACCATGAAGTTCATTTAACAAAGGCTCAACTATTCCATTCAGTATCCCATTGGATCAACCGAGAACCTTAACAGATTTCGAAGATCGCAAGAACATTCCACCGCGTCGTAATTTTCACTAAAAGAAACCAACCAGAATGCCATCGTAACACCGGTGAGGATTGGATTACCGGCCAAATGGAATCGACCAGCGGTAGAACTGAATAAGAATAGATCGGAAATGGTCCAACGATGAAGCATGGAAACAAAAAAAAAGAAAGAATCGGTGGAAACAACCTATTTGTCTTGCAGACCAAGTTGAAGTGCCTTCGCCCGGCTTGGCGGGCTGCTGCTGCTGCACGCTCGAAAGAATGTACGTCTAAGAAAGCGATGTGTTTTTTGTTAGGGCAGCGGACATCTAGCGGCGACAAAAAATCATGATACGGAGGCAATAGTACGACGGATGCTTATTTATTTCTGGGTTTGTTTTGCTCCGATAATTAATGATTGTGTAAGTTAAAATAATCACAACACAAATCACCTTTGGTGTCATTTTTCATCAGAATGGAATCTATTCATTTCGTGGGACATTTCGAGTGGATCACGATGTCAGTCTATATCGTTTTATCTGGTGGACAAGTTGAACTTCCTTATGGGTAATTAGGGATACGTGTTTTCTTTTCAAGTTAATCGAGCTTTACCAAAATGGATGTATGTGTTATTTTTCAAAGTTTTCATTTGCTTTTTTAATAGTTTTTTGAGTTTATCTCAGTGCATGGTCAGCGTTTAACGAGAATACGAAACAAATAAGGTTTAATCATACAATTTTGCTAAATCTTGAATATAAAAAGTGCTAACGTCGTTTTTTATTCTTCCATATCTCCCTATCTCGAGCATCAATTTCAATATCGAGTTGTAAAAAGCAGACAGAAACACTTATTTTTTCTCATATTCATCCTATTTTTGTGAACAATGTTTTCCATACACAGTCATTCGTACATCCCGACTCAAACGAGGAGATAATTCGTACCCATCCCACGCTAAATAACGGCTCATATGACCAGTAATTAAATTCCTATCACATCTCATCCGCATGAACGCCTCACCTGCTGGGCTCGCCATGTTCCAGAGCCTAATTAGGTATTTTAATTATCGCTTTAGCTGCAGGATACATTCCAAGGACTCCCTTTACCCTCGAAATTGAATTAAATTAATGCAGCATAAAACCGCGTATCGCTTTACCAGAACGCCCATCCAATCATTGCAGAACTGGTTTTCGGGGAGCCACTAATATCTAACAGAGCCTGGCCCAAATTCCACCAAACTCCACCGGTTGCCATAAAACTTATCATTCGCCCACCGTTAGTGATAAATCGGTCACATTAAATTTATTTATTGTTCTTGTTTTACACCGCCACGACTCTCCAGTTTCCACTCGGTTCCTAAGAGGTAGAGTTTCCGCTCGCTGCCTCCCTTTTATTGCCATCCGATCGACGAGCACTCGTAAAACGGCAACCGCAAACCGCACATTCTCGGTCTTGTTTATCTAAGATTTGAATGTCTCACCGCTTTCCTGCTAGTGCTAAAAGTTTACTTTCGAATCGACAGCTTGCCTGCAACCAGGATAGATTATCGCGTGCCATGATGAAATTTATAAACATTCTCAGTACAAAAGGTTTATATTTCAAATTTTATTGCGCCAAACTGGGCTATCCAGAATCGCCCGGCAGTAATCGGTCAACGCCTCACAGCCGGGCACTGGAATTCAGATTTGCTCCACTACGACGACCGGTCGGTCAGCAGCTGGCCTAATCTAGAGGATAACACGGTACTTAGTCATACTTAGTGTTGGTGGGCCAGAACTAGAAACTTTACCGAGGAAAAAAAAAGAAACAAAAACAGTTGGACCCATATCTGCACCGTAATTAACCCATTTCGTGTCCCATTGGCTGCAGTGTCTACTGTTGCGCTACCGCGTCATTATTCAAATTCTGTTCCACCAGCCAGCCGTAGAGCCAATTCCAAGGCCTGTGGTAAACGCCTAGAGCTACTGGACCATTGCATTGTCGCCATTTATCACACACCAACGTTTCAGTCACATCAAAATGATCTGCACTTGGTTGGTCACAGGGGCGTGTTCGGGAGGGTCCTTTTAGCTTAATCGGCAATATACTTCATATTTAAATAAAGGCGTTTTCGATCACATAGGAAGCACAAGGGCCCTCCTTAGCCGTGCGGTAAGATGCGCGGCTATTATGCAAGACCATGCTGAGGGTGGCTGGGTTCGATTCCCGGTGCTGGTCTAGACAATTTTCGGATTGGAAATTGTCTCGACTTCCCTGGGCATAAAAGTATCATCATGTTACCCTCATGGTACACGAATGCAAAAATGGTAACTTGGCTTAGAAACCTCGCAGTTAATAACTGTGGAAGTGCTTAATGAACACTAAGCTGCGAGGCGGCTCTGTCCTAGTGAGGGATGTAATGCCAACGAAAAAGAAGAAGAAGGAAGCACAAGAAGTGAGATTTTTAGTGAAAATGTTTTTCTTGCTAGAACGGTGTAGCACCGACCGGGCGACAAGATGGTCCCCGCGCAGCGGCACTGTTTTTTCAGGTTAATAAATTGAACACTTTCGCGATCGGAACTAGCTAATATTGACAAACATTGGACCGAAACTCATCTGGCCGGCGCCGGAGCGAAAAGAACATCCGCCGTCGGACAAATGTTGTTTAGTAGTAAAGTAATTCTCGTTTGGCCTAAAACTTCGTTAGACCAAAATGGTCATTCGGCGAAAAGGGCTATACGGCCGAAAACGTAGTTGAACGAAAATTTCAGTTAACCGATCCGTTTGGTTGTTCGTTCACTAATGGGGGTCATCGAATCTGTGTCAAAAGGCCGAAGGTCAAAAGGTCGAAGGACAAGAGGTCGAAAGGTCGAAGGGCCAAAAGGTCGAATGGACAAAATGTCGAATTTGTATCATAACGTCGATGGTCAAAAGGTCGAAGAACAAAGGTCGAAAAGACAAAAAGACAAGGAATGAGTAGTGAGAGAGACATAAGAAAAGAGTAATGAGCTTAGGTAAATGAGAAGTGAAAAGTGAGAAGTGAATAGTGAATAGTGAGTAGTGAACAGTGAACAGTGAGTAGTGAGTGAGAAGTGAGAAGTGCGTAGTGAGAAATGAAAAGTAAAAAGGAAGAAATGAGAAGTAATAATTGAGAAATGTGATATAGTGATAAAAATGAGAAGTGAAAAGATAGAAAGAAGGGGGGAGATAAAATATACCGTAAGAAAGGAAAAAGAGAATGAAGAAGAACAGAGGAAGAAAAAAGAAAAAAAAGAAAGAAAGAAGAAGAAAGATGGAAGAAACAAAAAAGAAGGACGAAGGAAGAATGAAGAAGGAGAGAAGACACAAGGATGCAAAAAAAAAGAAAGAAGCAAGTAAGGGTGTTGCCGCAAGTCTATTCGCCCCAGCACTGAAAGGGTGAACGAGAAGTGACCACAGTGGACAAAGAACGTCATTGCCGCCGTCACCGAGTGACCGATTGTTCCACTGTCATGCATGGTAGAGCGTTGTCGTTAGAGGAGAAATTTCGCATATCATTGTTTTCTGAGCTAGATGTGATTCTATACAGTGAATATCAATTAAATTATATATTCTTGCTTGCTATTTCCAACTTTCAACTTAAACCATTAATATGTAAGTGATGAGAACAAATTCAAAATGGATTGATTAATTACTCAAAACCTATTTTCCAATCAGCTACCTTAGACGAGATAGTTCATGTCTGCAGATTGTTGCTAAGAACTTAACCCTATACGAGCGTAAGAAGCACTAAATTGTAAGTCGCATTCATTTATCTTGTTTAAGTCAATCCTAATTAGATTAACCGTTTATAGCTTTGAAGCATCCCGAATTATATACTCTGCTATCAATCTTCAGTGCATGGGTTTTCTTACTGCAACAATTCTTCAAAGAATTTACGAGTATGCCTAATTCCAAGGAGATGCCGTCCCTGCTGGGCGACGAGGTTTGCTGTATGGCATATAATAGGCACGATGCAACCGGTAACTTTGTTCAATGCGACGGTTGTTACGCATGGTGTCACTTTGCATGCGCCGGAGTCGATGCATCGGTGAGCGAGCGGCCTTGGGAGTGCGCCAAGTGTGCTGTGGCTCCCAGTTTATCTGGCAAAAGTGGATTCTCGAGCAAAACCGGCTCATCTCTTGCTCGGGAGCTAGAATGCCTGAAGCAGCAGCAGGAAATAGAATTGGAAATAGTGCTAACTTGATGATGCAGAATTGCTGAATTGCTCAACAAGGCCGCTTCGAGAGACGAGGATGTGCAGCAGTCAAACCAGGTAAATCAGCAGGAACATGTAGAAAGGCTAGAACATTGGGTGGCCCAAACCGGTGGCGATGCGGAAGAAGGCGCAGTTGGAGGCAGTCCCCAACCAGCTGCCTCACGATCAGAAATCCACCCTCTAACTTTGAATCACTGAATGTAGGCGCATACCCACAATTTAACGGTGTCAGGCCATTAGGCCGAAGGCCATTTGGCCGAAGGTCATTAGGCCGAAGGCCATTTGGCCGAAGGTCATTAGGCCGAATGGCCATTAGGCCGAACGGTCATTAGGCCGAATGGCCATTAGGCCGAATTTGCAAAAAGAAGCAAAAAGAGAAAAATGAGAAGTTCTTTCTTCACCTTAGCACTTCTTTTTTCCCCCTTTTTGTATCTACCTTCTTCCTTCTTCTTTTTCCTTCTCCCTTCTTCCTTTTTCCTTCTTTCTTCTTTCTTCTTTCTTCCTTCTCCCTTCTTCCTTCTTCTTTCTTCTTTCATCCTTCTTCCTTCTTCCTTCTTCCTTCTTCCTTCTTCCTTCTTCCTTCTTCCTTCTTCCTTCTTCCTTCTTCCTTCTTCCTTCTTTCTTCTTTCTTCTTTCTTCTTCCTTCTTCCTTCTTCTTTCTTCTTTCTTCTTTCTTCCTTCTTCCTTCTTCCTTCTTTCTTCTTCCTTCTTCATTCTTCCTTCTTCAATCTCCCTTTTTCCTTCTTCTTTCTTCCTTCTTCCTTCTTTCTTCCTTCTTCCTTCTTCCTTCTTCCTTTTTCCTTCTTCCTTCTTCCTTCTTCCTTCTTCCTTCTTCCTTCTTCCTTCTTCCTTCTTCCTTCTTCCTTCTTCCTTCTTCCTTCTTCCTTCTCCCTTCTCCTTCTTCCTTCTTCTTTCTTCCTTCTTCCTTCTTCCTTCTTCCTTCTTCCTTCTTCCTTCTTCCTTCTTCCTTCTTCCTTCTTCCTTCTTCCTTCTTCCTTCTTCCTTCTTCCTTCTTCCTTCTTTCTTCTTTCTTCTTCCTTCTTCCTTCTTCTTTTTTCTTCTTCCTTCATCCTTCTTCTTTCTTTCTTCCTTCTTCCTTCTTCCTTCTTCCTTTTTCCATCTTCCTTCTTCATTCTTCCCTCTTCCTTCTTCCTTCTTCCTTCTTCCTTCTTCCTTCTTCCTTCTTCCTTCTTCCTTCTTCCTTCTTCCTTCTTCCTTCTTCCTTCTTCCTTCTTCCTTCTTCCTTCTTCCTTCTTCCTTCTTCCTTCTTCCTTCTTCCTTCTTCCTTCTTCCTTCTTCCTTCTTTCTTCTTCCTTCTTCCTTCTTCCTTTTCCTTCTTCTTTTTTTCTTCTTCCTTCTTCTTTCTTCTTTCTTTCTTTTTTCTTCTTCCTTCTTCCTTCTTCCTTCTTCCTTTTTTCTTCCTTCTTCCTTCTTTCTTCTTCCTTCCTCCTTATTCCTTCTTCCATCTTCCATCTTCCTTCTTCCTTCATCCTTATTTCTTCATCCTTATTTCTTCTTCCTTCTTCCTTCTTCCTTCTTCCTTCTTCCTTCTTCCTTCTTCCTTCTTCCTTCTTCCTTGTTTCTTCTTCCATCTTCCTTCTTCCTTCTTCCTACTTCCTTCTTCCTTCTTCCTTCTTTCTACTTCCTTCTATCTTCATCCTTCTTTCTTCTTTCTTCATCCTTCTTATTATTCTTTCTTCCTTCTTCTTTCTTCCTTCTTCTTTCTTCCTTCTTCCTTCTTCTTTCTTCCTTCATCCTTCTTTCTTCTCACTTTTTCCTTCTTTCTTCTTCTTTCTTCTTTCTTCTTTCTTCCTTTTTCCTTCTTCCTTCTTCTTTCTTCCGTCTTCCTTCTTTTTTATTCTTTCTTCCTTCTCCCTTCTTCCTTCTTCTTTCTTCTTTCATCCTTCTTCCTTCTTCCTTCTTCCTTCTTCCTTTTCCCTTCTTCCTTCTTTCCTCTTTCTTCTTCTTTCATCCTTCTTCTTTCTTCCTTCTCCCTTCTTCCTACTTCCTTTTTCCTACTTCCTTTTTTCTTCTTCCTTCTTCTTTCTTTCTTCCTTCTTCCTTCTTTCTTCTTTCTTCCTCTGTTTTCCTCCATCTTTCTCCCGTCTTCCTTCTGTCTTCTTCTTTTTTCCTTCTTCCTTCTTCCTTTTGCCTTCTTCCTTCCAGCTTCTTCCTTCTTCCTTCTGCCTTCTTCCTTCTACCTTCTTTCTTCTTTCTTCTTTCTTCTTCCTTCTTCCTTCTTCTTTGTTCCTTATTCCTTATTTCTTATTCTTCCTTCCTTTATCCCTCTTCCTTCTTTCTTCTTCCTTTTCCTTTTCCTTCTTTCTTTTTTTTTCTCCCTACTTCTTTTTTTTCTTCCTTCTTCCTTTTTACTTCTTACTTTCTCCTTCTTACTTCTTCCATCTCCTTCCTTTTTCTTTTTTTCCTCTTCCGTTCCACTTCTTCCTCACTTCGCACTAGTCACTTTTCACTCCCCAGTACTCATTCGGCCTAATGTCCATTCGGCCTAATGGCCATTCGGCCTAATGACCGTTCGGCCTAATGACCATTCGGCCTAATGACCTTCGGCCTAACGACCCAGCATCCAATTTAACCCCGGTATGCCCCGAAATAATTCCATTCGTCAAGAGCTTCCCCCCATAAATCCCCATCGAGCCGTCCACGTTGACCCTCAGCTAGGTCCCACCGCTCAGCAGGTTGTAGCACGTCAGTCTTTGGCCAGAGACCTTGCCATATTCAGCGGAGATCCAGCAGAATGGCTTATATTCATCTCCAGTTTCAACTACACTACAGCAGCTTGCGGATACACGAATGGGGAGAATATGATTAGACTCCAACGATGACTTAAAGGAAGTGCGCTTGAAAGTGTGAGAAGTCGTCTTGTTATTCCCGCCACAGTGCCTCAAGTAATAAATGCTCTGCAAATGCGCTACGGACGTCCGGAGCTCCTCATCAATAGTCTTCTTCAGAAGGTGCGATCAATTCCTGATTCCTGATCGACTAGAGGGACTCGTCGACTACGGGACCGCAATTCAAGCATTATGTGACCATATTGTAGCAGCAAACGAAATCAGCCACCTATCAAATCCCACGCTTCTCCATGAATTGGTCGCCAAATTGCTATCGAAAAAATGCATTCAAGGTGCTAAACTATTGAAAAATTGAATTTTACTAGACACTGAAAAATTGGTAAACCAACCAATCGCGTATGTGCATCGCAAGCACAGACATCAAAATCGTGCAACTTACGGGCTCGACTTCAATCCTCAGTTCAATTGAATTTTCTCGGAGAGCGGGCACAACGAGAGGTCATCGCCAAAAACAACAATCTTCGGACTATCGTTTAATTACTGTTAGTGGCGCATTGTGGAAAGAAAATCGGTTCTTCTCAGAACCAAAATTTTATGAGAAGAAAGAGTTGATTGCAAAAATGGCATCGATTACGGTCCCCGGATACCAGTGGCGCCACTGAAAATGTTTCTTTATAGTGGCTGTTTAGCAGTGGATTTTTTACGCAAGGTACGGATTAACGTTTGTTTGCTATGAATGATTAGAAAGGCGCATTGTGGATCAAAATCGATTCTTGTCAAATCTACCATTGTACGCAAGAGAGCCGAGCCGAAATATTTTCTTCAAAGTGCACATCATAGCCACTTGGCGACGGTAGAAAGTTGGAATAGGTAGCAGTAAAATTGCGGGAAATGAACAATGATGACTACTCACATCATTGAGTTGCGTTAGCAGTCAAAAGAGATTTTCCCAAGATTCTGATTTCGGTATACTCACTGTTTATTATTGGAAAGGCGCGTCATTGGAAACAAAACCATCTTCTTACACGAGAGAAGGTTGAGCCGAGACAAAAATCTGCAAAAAATGCAAATCATAATCACTTGGTGACGGGCAAAATTCTTTGTCGGTAGCAACCCATGCGCTCCTTGCATGGAGACGTTGCAAAACAATGTATTAGAATGGATGACGTCTATCGTGTTCCAGCGGCAAATCATAAATTGGCTGACAACGGCATCAGTAGTGGAAATTCATTTCAAAATTTTGATTTCCGGCGTGCGCGGTACGAAAAGTCCTCTCCTCTTTGAGTGGGACTGTGGCCCTGAAAAGGGCCGTTTTAAGTGAAGCTACTTCCTCGTTCATTCACTAGGAGCTGACTTACTTGGTGACGACTTTGGAACCCTCCAAAACGGCGGGCTTGGCCAGCTCGACACGCACAAAGATGTCGTTTACGAGGCTGTTTATAATGCTTAACGCCTCCGATGAGACGCCCTTGATGATGTTTCTCTGAGCCTTGCTGCCGCCGCTCGTAGCAATTATCGTCGCTGCCATCGCCCGTAGCAACCATCATTGCTGTTGCCTTCTCCGCAGCCTTTACACTATTTCGAGAAAACAACAAAAAACTGTTTTTGAACAAATTTGCACCGAATCTTTCGATTTCTTCGATACAGATCAATAGTTTTTGGCAAAACTCAACACCCTGGGGCACTTCCAGTGCAAAAAATGTAAGCAGTACTCCACAATTGCTCCTCAAAGTGGACATATGTAGTTTCTCAAACAAACGAAACAAATTTCATACATTCCTGAACAAAAATTTTTTTTTCGTATTTCGTATTTTTGGACGAGGATTCAGAATATATAAAAATCTCATTTTGTCCAAAAATGTTACATATGCAGTTTCTCAAACAAACGGTTCAATTGTCCTGCCGATTTTCCGAGAAAACCAGACTACGGCTGGTCAGAATACGTTTGCGTGGAGCCCGTGGCCCCGCCCCTTTATGAGCCGTATCATTGGCATCGGCTTGCTTGCTCCGTCTTTCTTTCGTTCGATGCCAGTGCTTTTGTACATAAGCAGGGCCTCTTCTCCCCCTCCTTCTTCTTCTTCTTCTTCTTCTTCTTCTTCTTCTTCTTCTTTTTCTTCTTCTTTTACTTCTTCAAAGTGCAAATTATAATCGCTTGGCGTCGTCAGCAGCGCAAGCGCTCTTCGGAGGGGGATGCTGCGAAAATTGATTCGCATGGATGGTGTCTATCGCGTTTTAGCGGTAACTTATCGAGTGGCTGACATTGGGGTCAGTAGCAATGAAATGAAATTTCCTCTAGATTCTGCTTCGGTTTTGTCGCGGCTTGTGATTGGGAAGGTGCATTACTGAAAACAAATGGGTTCTTTCCAGAATCATAATTTCACACCAGAGAAGATTTTGCCGAGACAAATATTTTTTAAAGTTCAAATCATAAACTTTGTTGCTGCTTGTGATTGGATAAGCGTATTGTGGAAAACAAATTGGTTCTTATCATAATCATCATATTACATGGGAGAAGTTTGAGCTGAGACGTATTTTCTTCAAAGTGCAATTCATAATTGCTTGAGAGCAACAGAACAACGCCGTATTCAAAAAATTATGAAAATTGCTAACAGTTGAGTAAATTTTCAATCGAATATCATCTTTAATCCCAGCACCTACTAATCTAAGAACCTACAGAGATTTCATTTGGTTCATGAAGCAGTTTCTCTATCTGGATTGTGCTTCGGATCCAACTATAGCGACTACACATGTCTCGGGTGGCACATGTCTCGATCTATCGTTCACCTGGAACGTAAGTGTGGAATGCAGGAGATACTGCACGTAATTCTCCTACCACCGGCTTATTTTGTCGATTCTTAAGGTGTCCCGAGGTAAAACTAATGATTTAGAATTAAACATAGTTCTCTTCATCAGTTATGTTATTTAATTCTAGAACCAATGCCATCCCAGTGAAGTGGAATAACGTCACTTATCGTCGTTGTTCCGCTAGTTCATCTGCCAAAACGTTCGTTTTCAACCTGAATGACCAATCATTGATATCAGCCGTACAGTTCGTAGCAAAAATAGATAATTGCTCCTGAAAATGAAGCTTAAGTATTTGGTAACTAAATTTACATTTGGATCATAATCAGAGCCGTAGCGTGGACTCCCAGCGCCCTTGGCGAATGCAATATTGAGCGCCCCTTACTTTTATGCATGTTCAAAACAAATAGCGTGATAATTGGTGGGATATTTTTGAAATCAACTTTTTTTGCATAGTGCAATTGCTAAATGTTTGCTTCATGAATTCCTTAAGCCTCTAAAAGTTGCATATATTCCAATAAAATAGAAGTAAGGATTAAAAAGGCCAGAACATTTCTAAAAATTTATTTTCTAAAAATTTTGACGATTTTCTGAAAGATTAAATAAACCTACGCAAATAAAAAAACTAGATCCAGTAGTGCGTGTGTCGCCGGAAAAAAAATCTAGACTTACTTATTGTGAATTCATGCATTAGTGGATCTAGCTAGGCCAATTAACCTCCATCGCTTAAATTGTCAGTAGAAGGGTCACTATCGGACGTAGTCGCATTAAGAAGAACCCTACTTTAGAGTGCATTGAATAACCTTCAGAATTACCATTAGACCATGAATCAACAGAATGAATGAAGACAGAAAAATTCAACTGTAGAGTGACTTGGTCGATGGTTTGAACTAACTACTGGCCTTTAAATGAAATTCAACTTTGGTAGAAGGTAGAATTGGTTGAAGGTAGGAATAGTGATTGGACCAAGTCGTATCAAGAAAACTCCGGACCTATTCGGATCAACCTTTTTGCAGATTCTCGTATTCATCATGTCTATAGATAAGTGCCTCAGTTAAAGCTTTACATTTACCTTTACTTTATATTCAATGCCTTTTCTTGTTTTTTTTACCATCATATAAGTGTTTAGTTTGAAGGAATCGAACATGTCACTGGATCACATGCGATCGATCCGTATTTGAACCTCAAATAGTTTGCCTGCATACAATGAGAGAATTTATCTCAAATTCAAGCAAACTCCCTATCACTACTTCCTAAGAGAAAACGGCTTAGATTTCTTAGTCACGAATAACACGAACATGTTTTTTACAGTCTACTCCGTGTTTCGTCTTTGGCGTATAAAAGTCCTCATTTAGGGCTTCTTCCCCAAATGCTTGTTCCATTCTTCTTTTCTGTATTTTCTGTTCCTTTTTTGTTTTTCACTTCCTTTTCCATCAGTGAGGATGCTTCCTGATCCAACATTCTGATATTTGTATAAGTTATTGACGGAAAAGCACCTTTCGGAAATGAGTCAAGCGATATAGTCCCCGAGGGAATCGTCTGTTAAAAGCTTGAATCTGAAAAACTTTGAACCGGTGAATTTGAGAATAGTTTTGAGTTAATCGTTTTTTGCACGGTTTGATTTTAGCCGGTTGAGATCTTCAGCATCAATAAAACAATGAGTTAACCCCTCAAAAAATCAAATAAAATTCAAGTAGTATCCAACCGCGTAAAAAACGTTGATGAGATTTGTCATCATTTCCCATAGTACAATTCTGGATTTCGGCGCCCCCCTGATGCCTGGCGCCCTTGGCGGGGGCCAACCTGGCCAACCACACGCTACGGCGCTGATCATAATGTATTTGATATGAAAAATTCTTTCCGTTTTGTTCTTTTCTTCGTTTTCTGCAGATTCAGCCCAACAGTGCATTGATACAGCCTTTAACTTTCATCGGGACCACGGCGTACATCACTTCAAAAGGCTTCAAGCCAACATAAACAAACGGCCCTTCTCAGGGCCACCAAATATTCATTGAGGAAGTTGTTGTTAAGATTTTTATTTACCGATCTTCTGTTTCTTTAATACTGTGCTTATAGTTATATACCGAAATGAGTTTATAGTAACAATCAGGTTTTCGCCCATATATTTCCAGGATATAAGACACGCCGATGATATTCTAACCCAGATTGAATATACAGCCCCATCTTCGAAAATCAGCACCAAAGAATATATTCAGAATTCCATACCAAAATTCCAATATTCCAATATAAAATTCCATACAAAAAATATATTCAGAATTTAAAAATAAAATCTTCTACACTTCACGTAATCCTACGTCCAATTGGCGGTCGTGTCTCGGATACAACCTCCCTCTCTTGTTTTTTTTTTTCTGTCAAAGTTTTTTTTTGTACTGTCTCTATCCTTTGTAGATCTCCGTTACTCAGGCCATTCGGAAGATGCTCCCAGTCGAACCAATACTCGAGCACGACTGCACGCCACATCGTCCCTTACGCCAAATGCCCGGATGAGCAGCCGAAATTCCCTGATTCCGAATCCTAAGCCCCGTCCATCCTTAAACATTGTAAACTAACCTCGAGTCACCAAGAGTACGTTGGCTTCTACTCCTCTCTTACTAAGTTACTTAAACAAACTTGGAAAAATAGGAAGCCAACCCCACGAAGCAGGAGAGCGTTTTTACCTCATAAACCAGAGTATAGTAGAATCTGTTCCGATGGTATTGTCATCGGCAGACCCGTAGAAGCGTAAGTATTGGATCTTGTGAGCTATGACCAGATCTTTGTTGAACGCTCGTTCCCAGATATTGTCTCCTCATTTCGTAGCCCACCTTGTAGCCCACTTTGTGCTTGCATGTTGAACCTTTTCTAAGGTACATATGTTGTGGCGAAGCCCATGATCGTATTTCTAATTTCAGTTCTTTCTAGCCTTTTTCGTACAACAAAAACATACTGATTATCATTCCACTTCAAAAGCAATCCCCTCTGCAGAAAATACTACTTATTCTATCAAATCACATTTTCAATAGGGTACGGGGCAACATGTCACCGGATGGATCACAATTTGGAATGATTGTTCGGCATCATCAGAAGTTTGTTATCATTGCAGGTGACACTGACAACGATGTATTTTTTGTGCCTTTAGCAGTAGAAAAAAAATCTACTAAAAAAAACAAAATCCCTCCCGTCTGTCCGATCCCAAATATACCAATGCAGTCTTTTCAAACTGGTCTTCGGTAAACACCACCATTCGTAAACTCCCAATGAAAAATTTAGACTAATCCAACCCCAAGGTTCTACTAATAAATTCGTTCGATTCAATTGCCATGACAGACTGACGAGCAACGCTTGGCTCCTAGAGCAAACCACATAGATTCCGCTTAGAGGATCGCCGATTAGTTGATTGAGAGACCCAGGAGCGCGACCGAATCGAACTGACACGGTTTTGTGCTATTTGTCTTTGGAGCGGCTAATTTAGTGCTTCATTAAGCGTGAACTGATCGTTTGTTTGAAATCTTGTTCAAATAAATGTTGCCCTCGCGAGCATTTCGTATTTCTTTTCCCTCCTGCTGCTCAGAACCCATTCGAGCGGAAACTAGCAAACATTAGTGCGCGACTGCGGGACAAAACCCCCAGAAAGCCAACAATAACAGGAAATGTGGGAAATGGAGCTGGTGGAACTTTTTGCGTCAGATGATGACGACGGTTCACCGGACGAGCGCAACGCAATCGTCGAAGGCGACGACGACGACGACGACGGTGTCAACCGATGGGCTATCAGTGATGGGTTAGTCGCATCAATGCTTTCCATACATATTACCTATTATTAGTAAACGGCAAAACACACATATCGGAAGAAGTGCGAAGAAAGAAGCGGGCACTCAGATTTGGAAATGGGACCGGAATGGACGCGAACCGTGAGCCGAGGAAAAATAAACTATGACTAATTGCCATGAATTCGTCGGTGAGTGAACGTGAGAATTATGAACGTGGCTCATTTGGCACTTCTGTTGGTGATGCCATCATTTCCGGGGGGTGGTCTCGGTTCGATCGGTTGATGATGGATATGTGCATATGGTGGAGATTGTTTTTCTTTGCTGATATACTGAACATAATTAGTTTGACGTGTGTTTCTTGTCGTTGATTTTTGCTTTTGGCTTAGGAACATGTTTCTAGGAAAATGTTGATGGACTTATTTTTAATGAATACATGTTTCCTTCTGAGCTAAAAAATGTTTCCTAACATCAAATGCGCACTTGATTTAAGCCTTTCACGAAAGATTGATGCTGTAAGCCTTTTCTTTGATTGTTTTTGTGCACGTAATTGAAAAGTTATTGTGCTTAAACTAAGTCTGATAACCATTCAACGATGGTAATCAGGTATCCAATTTTATGTTTCATGTATGCATTAACAACTACAGGGTGTCTGTGGATCTCGTTCCAGTGGATTCTCAAAGTATTGAGGATATACCGGTTAAAAAGTTTGTATTACTTTGTTAATTACTTTGCATAAGCTTTTAACACTAAGCAGCGAAACTTCGCTATGCTCAGCATGTGCAACTTTAAATGCGCCATACAGCCATACGGAGTGTATTGACTCATTTTCTGCTTTAGAATTTTGCTCTAAATTGTCTCAAATTAATTCATAGGAAATGTTTTCTTTCGAAACTTCTTCAAACTAAAGTGCAGCTTGCAAAAATGGAAGCACTTCCCATTCCAATCCGCACTTTAATTCCTGCTACCTCACTTTACCTATCGTCCATAAATTCTGTTGGTGTACGTGGGCTATCAGATGACTCTCGATTTATCAGTCAACAGTGTCGTCGCCAGAGTGAGCAAACCGGCAGAAGAATGCATCATCAGCATCCATATCCGAACCGTTGTCGTTCCAATGCTCTTTGCATTTCACAACAAAGTTCTTTCGCGCGTCCCACCAACTTCCCCGACCGACAGATAACTCGCTTGCACGGCAACGAGCGATGATGATGATGACTTTGCCCAAGTTCCAGGTGCAAAATAAATAGTCCAGGAAGACGCGACGACGGACGGTTAGAGCAACAGCCAGCGACGACATGACAGCAGATCGGTTGGCGATTGGTCGCCTCCAAGAGCAGGTTGAAATCGTGAAGAGGCTGGTCTGGTGGTGTCTCTGCTTGCACTTTTGCGTGCATCGCATTGCATCTCTCATTGCACATTAGTATGCAATCTTTGACTTTTTTCACATTTTTATAACAGACGGTAGAAATTATCTGACTTGATGCGCGCGGTTCGTTTCGGTTCAGTGTGCCATTTTTATCGAGGTGCCTTTTCACGACAAGCGGCGACGACGATGGAACTTAAAGTTCTTGCCAGTGTACCTACATTGGTAATTTTGCATAAATCTACATAAACAGTGACAACGCGAGATCGCAAAAGGACAGCCCTGCTCGAATTGGATTGAGTTACTACGAATAGGCATGGGTTGCGGCTGCTGCTGCTGTCGCAAAGAGGGAAATGTGACTGCATTCGGGTCCAGATTAGATATCATCTGATGGTTAGTCACTTCGACATGATTCATTTCGAAACTGAATATCATGTACTCTGCTCGGAACTGGACAAGGAGCATCTTCGGCAAACTTGCGACATTGTACAGTTGGTGCCCTGCACCGATAGATGAGTTTGTTCCACAGATCAATGAGGCTCAAATTTCAAATCGAAGGAACGTCCAATAAGTTATTTTTACTTTTTTCAAGTATTCATTCTAGCTTCGGCTTTGTGTTATTGCAGGATTTGGTTTCGACATGCAATCACCGAATTGGAGGGAGACAGAGATTTTGAATTTTCCGACGTTTCGGCGCAATGCGTTCTGGCCTTCTTCTAAGGATCACATCCCATATATACATATTAGAGTAGGGTATTATGGTCATTTTTTCAAATCAATTATCAAATTAATTATTCATGACGATACCATTCGGGATCTCAAACAACTTTGCAAAATTGAAGCCCGATTGGTTTTTTCCTCGCTTTCCGCATCTCGTGTGAAGTTGTTAAGGAAATTAGTATGGGAAAACGTATATTTTTGCATGCATTTTTACTTCTAGAGGTTTCAGTTCATCGTAAGCCAAGTAGCACATTGTATTAAAGTATGACCCGAATGATGACGATTGCTGAAGTAGGTACGTTACTGGAACTTCTACAAAAAAGTTATTATTATTATTACCAGACTAAGGCCGGAATGGCCTGTGCTGTACATAAAAGTCTTCTCAATTCAGCTCGATCCATGGCTGCACTTCGCCAACCACGCAGTCTGCCGAGGGTCCACAAATCGTCCTTCACCTGATCGATCCACCAGATAGTCTACCAAACTGACGGCCGCAAACTCTTTTCAATCGGAGCGTTTTGCGGAGGCCAAAGTACGTACGATTTCCATCCATGATGCGTCTCTGAATTTCTCTTCTGGTATCGTTAACACCAGTGAGCCCAAGTACACGAATTCTTCAACCACCTCGATTTCATCACCACCAATACAAACTCGTGGCGGGTGTCTTACGTTGTCCTCTTTTAAGCATATTCTTATCATGTACTTCGGCTTCGATGACTAGTCCAATTCGTTTAGCTTCGCTTTTCTGTCTGATGTAGGCATCCTCCATCCTCTCAAAGTTACGTGCCATGATATCAATGTCGTCGGCGAAACCAAATAACTGGACGGACTTCGTGAAAATCGTACCACTCGTGTCAATCCCTGCCCTTCGTATTACTCCCTCCAGAGCGATGTTGAATAGCACGAAAGACCATCACCTTGGCGTAACCCTCTGCGTATTTCGAAGGAACTCGAGAATGCCCCTGAAACTCGAACTATGCATATCACCCGATCCATCGTCGCCTTGATCAAACTTCACTTTATCCGCTAATCCATTTTCGTGCATTAGCTGCCATAGATGGTCCGGATCGATTGTATCATATGCGGCTTTGAAGTCGATAAATAGATGATGTGTGGGCACGTTTTTTTCGCGGCATTTCTGCAATACCTGACGTACAGCGAACACCTGATCTGTGATAGAACGTTCACCCATAAATTATGCCTGGTACTGCACTACGAAGTCTCTTGCAATTGGTGTTAATCGGCGGCATAAAATTTGGAAGAGTACCTTGTAGGCGGCGTTCAGCAATGTGATTGCGCGGTAGTTGCTACAATCCAGCTTATCGCCCTTTTTGTAGATGGGACACACGACACCTTCCATCCACTCCTGCGGCAGAACCTCATCCTCCCAAACTTTGGTAATCACCCAGTGCAGCGCTCTAGCCAGTGCATCACCACCGTGTTAAACAGCTCTCCTGATAGTTGGTCAACTTCAGGGGCTTTGTTGGTTTTCAGCCGGCTTATCTCCTACTAGATTTCCTGGAGATTCGGAGCCGGAGGTCGTATGTCCTGCGCGCGTGCTCCTAGGTTCATTACAATGCAGCCACCGTTGTCTGCCACATCGCCATTCAGGTGCTCTTCGTAGTGCTGCCGCCACCTTTGCATCACCTCACGCTCGTTTGTAAGAAAGTTCCCGTTTATGTCCTTAAACATATCGGTTCCGCGCTGGCTGCAAAGTTTATGCATCGTTGGCCGTTGTCGTTCGGTGCGGTATGCAGACTATCCGGTCCGATGACCGGTCTATACATTTCCTCCCTTCCTACCTCAGCGTTCATGTCACCGATGACGATGTTGACGTCCCGCAGTGGGCATCCATCGTATATCCGCTCCTGCTGTGCATAGACTGCTTCTTTCTCGTCGTCGGGTCTCCCTTCGTGTGGGCAGTGCACGTTGATGATGCTATAGTTGAAGAATATATGATGAATCGGCCTTCTATCCTCAGCTTGCACATCCTTGCGTTGATTGGCTGCTATCCAACCACGTGTTGGCGCATCTTTCCCAGAACTATGAAGCCGGTTCCCAGCTCGTTGGTGGTGCCACAGCTTTGGTAGAAGGTAGCCGCTCGATGCCCGCTTTTCCACACTTTCTGTCCTGTTCAGCAGATTTCCTATGACGTCGAAGTTGCGGGGATGTAATTCATCGTAGATTATCCTGTCGCAACCTGCGAAGCCTAGCGACTTGCAGTTCCATGTTCTAAGCTTCCAATCGTGATCCTTTTTTCGCCGCTTAGATCGCCGTTAGGCCGATTGTATCGAGTCGTATTATTTCCTATGTCGTTCGTAATGGTTGTTTTTAAAGGTGGCTTATTGGGCGGGCATGCACAAACCTCCTGTCTCGTCAGAGGGCCGTCGTGTCAGGGCAGTTTAGCGTCCCACCTAACACTAAGCGCTTTGAGCGGCACACGGCACACTTGCGGATACATGCCCCTGGTGCTGCACTAATCCTACCTTCGAGTCTCAATATTACCGCTGCGTCCAGAAACGGACATAATTTACGGAGTGGGCTCGACTTCTCTAGTCTAATTTTTTGGTCGGAAGGAAGTGTTTCATCTTCTTTAAAACCAGGATTTCATCCGCGTATGTTTCGAATTGTATTAACCGCCACAAAGTAGTTTCTGCATTCTGGTGTTCTTCTCGCGAAAGAATTATTTGATACGCTTGATCTGAGTGCACTTTTTTCCGACATTTAGCGATAAACCGTAGCGCGAACGAGACACTTCTTCGTAGTCCTTTGAATCCAGAAAATCTGCCGTACGATAATAACGGGACTATTACTTGATAATGGAGTGCAAATAATGGTCGTATTTCCTCTGTTGAATCAGGATTAGGCAGCGGTTTGACGGCCATAGAGATACATTTTCGTACACAAATTCTGGGCCTCGAAACCATCTGCTTTCATTTACAAGACAGGGACATTTGCCCCACTTTGTGGCTTCGTCTGCTACGTTCAGAGCTGATGGTACGTGTCTTCAATCCTCCAAATTGCTTTCCACGACGACTAATTGCAGAGTATGACCTTCAATAACTGACTTCATTAAGCAGGACCCTATTACAACAGCTTGTAGTAGATGAAATTTCGGCGAAAAAATGTTGTTTTATTTTAAATAAATCAAAATGTTTAGGGGAAGTAGGGGCAATATGCCCTAGCTAAGCAAAGACTGCTTAGGCAAAACGCCTTCTGGCTGATAGCTATAAGGGAACAACGCACCACACGTCGGCGAATCAGCTTTTTGGGGTCTCTTTCTCTACTCAAGTGCAAGGTATGCATCGGCCAAAAGTTTGGGTTTATTCACTATATGGTAAACCAGTCATAAGTTTGGAAGCGGGCTTGGTAGTCATATGGCTACTGCTTCTGCCTCATACGCAGGAGGTCGTGGGTTTAATCCCAGGTCCGTTCCATTATCCTACTTTGTATCTTTCTCTATATTTCTCATGTTCTAGCAATCGCTAGAACTGGAAATGGACTTCCATGCCGTTTCCATTTCTATTCCTATACCTTCAACTTGAATATTCTAGCAGTAATCTGCTAGAATTGGAAATGAACTATAAAGCTCGTTTCCTACATCCAATTAGAAATTCCATCAGTTGCTTTCTCCTATTTATCACATTGGCAGCTCGTTAACCAAGACGGACCTCTGCTCTCGAACCTAACCCAAAAATTCCAACAAATTCCGCATGAACTCGTGGCAAGTGCAGAGGTATATTCTGCTTGTAGTGGGCGAGTGATTGCATCACCATTTCCTTCCCCTTCCCTACATTGACTTGCATTCTGACGTGGCAGCCGCCAGTATGACCTAGCAAATGAGATCACCAGTATTTGTACATTGAAGATGTGTGCTAGTCCCAAGCAAACATCTGTTGATTCCCTGTGCAAGAACAGCTGATCTGGTCATAATGGAGTAGCAATTACGAGCAGTCAATCAAGCTCAAGCTCAAGCTCAAGCTATATGGAAACCAGTCATAAGTTTGGGTTCACTCTCCGGATATGCGATTTGATTGAATCTTAGTCAAATATTGTCTGAAGTACAGTTCTTCGCGTTTTGTTGGGAAACTTACTTTCTTTAATGTATATTTTGCCTAAATTTAAACTAGAAAAAAGGGTGAACCCAAACTTATGGCCGATGCATACCATGCAATTGAGTAAACATTTTTATTTTTCTAAATAAAACAAGATTTTTTCGCCGAAGTTTCATCAATGCATATCAAAGATGATTAAAATTGGGTTCCGTTCCACTTTTATTTCGAAATTTTATGGGCTCAGTTTTGAGAAAATTATTTAACATATTTTTAACAAATAAATTTAAGAAAAATGTGTATCTTCATGTAATATTTTAGCACATAAAAAATAAAAATTATTGGCTTAAAGAAGCCGACAGAGGATCAGTTGCTGTACAGTCTTCCAACGATTATCGAGGTCCAAACCTTTGAAGTTCATACAGTCTTTTATTCTATGACTCACCCTCTTGCACATCGGACAGGGCTTAGAAACTTCCATATTCTTCTTATTGCTATCGGCTTCTGCCGCATGAGCATTTAAAATCCCCTTTTCTTTAACAGTCCTTTTTTCTGCTTTCTTCAAAGTATCCGTGTACAGAGTTACGTTGCTTGCAGCTGACACCAAAGTAGACATGTATTGTCCAAACACACGAATATCCACCACTACTGGCAGTTGACGCTGATATAAAGCCCAGTCCAACTTTACTCCTGCTGGAAGCGTATCCACTAGCTCTTGCAGCAAGTTACAGTTTGACATGTGTGCCACCATTCCTAACGACTGCAAATGGCTGCACAGGTTCTGCACTTCTAATCCGAAGTTGATCAAGCTTGCCAACTTATCCGTCCTCGGTGCTGGAGACGACCAAAAAGTGTCTGCAATGTCGTCCGAATTTGTGGAACCGATGACGGATGGAGAAGATGGCATCGTACCGAGTCCTTCGCATTTCCTTTTAAGCAGCGCTGGAGCCTCATAAGGTTTTCGGCATCAGTACAACCGCACATACTAGTCGAGTTTAAGTAACTGCTAACAAACAAAGCCCATTCCGTGGGATCACCCGAAAACTCTGGTAATTCTCGAGGAACAGCGTGTCTGGCGGCAATTTGTTGAGCAGTTGGTCCAACTGCCAGTAACGACTGCGCTGATGCTTAGGAAATCATAGGGGTAACAATAGGTTGTTGATTGCTTGGAACAGTTTGAACGAGAGGAGGTTGAGAAAATCCGAAATCCGTGGGCGCAGTGACCGAGTTTGCCAAAGGCATTATTCTATTCACCCGTGATTGCATCAACGGATGGCCAAACGTACCGGATGTAAAAACAGGATTGGATAGAGTTGACGCAGTATTTGTTAATCCAGTGGAAGAGCTGCCGTGATTGAAATTCAGCAACGGATCATTTGGTTGAGACCGACCTCAGAACACTAATTTACTTTTATGATCTGCTACTATGGGACCTCAAGCCGTGGGGATAAGATAAGTAGACCCGGGGTTTAGCTCCATTACTTGTTGAGACTCATTTTGCTGAAGTAAACGGTTCAATACCGTCCAATTGAACCGTCCAATACCAATACTACCGTGTACCGTATAAAGAATCTCCTGTTGTCTGCTAGTCAATGGAGAGATATTCAGAACTCCCACCGTGGATACCGGTGCGCATATTCCACCTTGCTGCATCACTTGCACGTCATTGGCAAACGTCGACGTTGAGGTTGCCAATTGAACAGGAATGTTGATGATATATGTAGACGACTGTAATGGATGACCCTTGAACGAAGTTAGAGGATTCCATGATACCGAACGCGTTGGCTGGTTCAAGGACGATACTTAGATTGGGATGCCCTTATTCACTCCTCTCGTGTCACTGACTGGCGTAGACGTGACACCTTGAGCCTGGTGATATGCAGATGTCTGGTTGGAAACAATTTCCCTCTCCGCCGTGGACCTGGTGGGGATATTTATAGACCTGTTACCAATGGCCAGATCCGGATCGTGGTGTTTGCTAACCCAATCTTGGACTGTGCTTCTAACATCACGGGCACTTCGGTGACTACGTACGCTTTTGTCTTCTTCGTCTTCCTCCGCAGAAGCTTGAAGTATGTTGTACTTCTTCCTTATGTACTGCAACTCTAACTCCTGCATCTTCAGTCTTGCTTGGTCATTTCGCTATTTCTATAACTCCATCGCTTTCCTCTGTAGTGCTGCTTCTTCATCCTGCTTTTGCTTCAGTAGCTGTTCCTCTATAGCTTTCTCCTCTGCGAGTCTCTGTAGCTTCAGCTCCCGTCGGGCTCTGCGACCACTTGACGATGTAGATATACTGGAGGTTGGGCGAAAACCTTGAGGTGGAAGGTTAACACACTTGATGCAGAAAAAGCTTTTTTCCTTGATGTTCTCATACACTTCAGCAACATAATGGTACCATTGCTCGCACGAGTCGCACTGTACCATCCATTTATCTGCTACATTGGGTTGGTCACATGCGGGACATTGGCCATATAGTGCACTTTCCTCTTCTGATAACATACGCACTTTACTGAGCCGATTATTGCGATCGCATAATATCTTGTACCAGGCAACCTCACAATTGAGGTTAACCAATCTTAAAGAATGTTGCGGCACACGAATACTATAAACCTTCGGACGTCTTTTTAGCTAAAAACCTGTTATTACAATAGCATTTTAGTTGCATGTATATAATTTATATCAAGTATTCAATGTAGAGTATATATTAAGTTCAAACTAGTTTATTACACTGCATTTAAGTTAGATTTAGCTTATAATCAACACGTTTTCTTTTTAAAAATAATAAAAACGACAAACGTCATTTCAAAGTCTGTCAACTTGACATGCTGACAGTTTCCCTATGGAAATTTTAATAAATGCTCGTAGACGATTAGTTGACCAAGGTAGTTGGGCTCACGAGGTGTTCACCATTGTTAACGAACGGTCAAGCGAGTCACATAAAGGAACTCCTACCAAATGAAAACTCCGATCAATGCTCTTTGTACAGTATGCACTGCCATCGGCGGAATGCCTTCACTGACAGGAAATCATCCAAGCCCCATCTGTGTTGCTACTTCGCAACCAGTAGCTGTTCCCGAGCAAACGCTAACAGAAGCTGAATTAATTTCTCCACCTGCAACGAAGCTATCGGGTCTACCAGACGTATATGCTTCAAAGTCAGCAGAAGTTACTAGTCAAGAAAGCTTAGAGAACCAAATAAGAGATCTGCAATGTCAGCTGGACAACCTCTGAGGAACAAGCAAACATTATTCACAGACGAAACTTCAAACTGCATCATCTTCGAATTTTATGATATACGAAATGGTACCTCGCGGCGGTAGGTCACGACAGCCTGTAGTTACGTTTTTGTCGAATCAGATGGATCCCTCACACTGCGGAAAACCTCTTTTGAGCTCGACCCCTGCAGCTATCCCCTATAACACATGTACAGACAGAGACAAATGCTTAAAACTCCAACATCTGTCAGCACTTGACAGTGTACCACTGGCGGTGACATATTCTTCTGTAACAAGTATCCTTAGTTATCCCAATCCAATTCCAAGTTCGTGGACATCGCAGAGTTAAAGGAAATATTGAATCTTCATCTACTGAAGGTATCTGCAGCCTATTTCGTAGTCAATTCTCTAGCGTGTTCACGCAGGAATCATTGAACGATCAGCAACTCGCCGAAGCAACCTGTAATGTTCCAGTCCATCCTCCTGTTGGAGAACACCCAATCATCGACGAAGAAACAATTGTTAACCACCTTGAAGGCTTCACATAATTCTGGTCCTGATGGTATACCTGCCACGGTGTTTAAAAAATGCGCCCCCAGTTTGTCTCTGCCCCTATCACAAATTTTTAATCTTTCGCTTCAATCTGGAAATTTTCCAAACCACTGCACAGTGGGGAAAAAGTGACCCAAAAAGGTACCTATTTATTGCGGCAACTTGCTGCGGCAGAGAAATACCCTTCCTTAAGGGAAAATTCACGACAAATCGATTGGTGCTATTTTCGTTCACCGGAAATTATGGGAACTGGCCGTTTTGCCCCATTTACCCCTAAAAAACATATTTTTTCTATGGGAGCTATACTTAAAAAACGATTGCGGCTAACTACTCCTATGTTTACTGATGCTATTTTAGTAGAGAATAAGTATGGTATGTATTCCGACCCTAAATTATGACTGCAAGTGGCTGTTTTGCCCCATTTACCCCTAAAAACATATTTTTATATGGGAGCTATACTTAAAAACCGATTGCGGCTAACTACTCCTATGTTTACTAATGTTAATTTTGTAGAGAATACGTATGGTAAACATTCCGGCCCTGGGTCGTGACTGGAAGGGGCTGTTTTGCCCCATTTTCCTCTGAAAAATGCATTTTTTCTATGACAGCTACTCTTTAAAACCGATTGCGGCTAACTACCCCTATGTTTTCTGATGCTATTTTAGTAGAGAATAAGTATGGTATGTATTCCGATCCCAAATCATGACTGCAAGTGGCTGTTTTGCCCCATTTACCCCTAATAAACCCCATTTTTCTATGGCAGCTATACTTAAAAACTGATTGTGGCTGACTACTCCTATGTTTTCTAAGGTTAATATTGTAGAGAATACGTATTGTATATCTTCCGGCCCTGAATCGTGACTTGAAGGGGCTGTTTTGCCCCATTTTCCTCTAAAAATGCATATTCTCTATGACAGCTGTGATTTAAAATCGATTGCGAAAAACCATTTTTGTTTTCTTTTGCTAATTGTGTAGAAAATAAGTATGGTATATATTCCGGTCCAAGATTACGACTAGAAGTAACTGTTTTGCCCCATTTTCCTCTAAAAAATGCATTTATTCTATGACAGCTTTTCTTTAAAACCATTTGCCACTAACTTTTTTTTGTTTTCTAATTTCGAAATTTGTAGAGAATACATATGTTATACGTTCCGGATCTAGATCGAAACTGAACGTGGCTGTTTGCTCCATTTTCCTCTACAAAATGCATTTTTTCTATGACAGCAACGATTTAAAACCGAATGCGACTATTTATTACTATGTTTCCTGATGGTAATTTAGTAGAGAAACGTATGGTGTATATGCCTGCCTTAGATCATGACAACCCGTTGTTGAATAGTTCAGTCAAGACATAACAAGATACCATTCGTAATAAACACTGAATTTGCATTTGCATTTCGAAACATAAAATAAATTAATGATAATTCATTTTAAAATGCAGCTGTCGCGAAAAATGCATTTTTATAGGAAAGTGCACTTCCAGTCACGATCCTGGGCTGGAATACATACCAATCGTATTCTCTACAAAATTAGTATAAGAAAAAATAGAATCAGTTATACGCAATCGGTTTTAAATCGTAACTTCCATAGAATAAATGCTACTTTTAGAGGAAGTGGGGCAAAATAGCCACTTCCAGTCACGATCTAGGGCCGGAATATACACCATACGTATTGTTTACCGAATAAGCATCAGAAAACATAGAAGTAGTGAGCCGCAATCGGTTTTTAAGTATAGCTGCCATAGAAAAAATACGTTTTCCAGGGGTACATGGCGCAAAACGGGCCCTTTCAGTTGCGATTTAGATTCGGTATGTATGGCATATGCATTCTCAACAAAATTAGCATCAGAAAACATAGGAGTAGTTAGCCGCGATCGGGTTTTAAGTATAGCTGCCATAAGAAAAATAAGTTTTTTAGGGGTAAATGGGGCAAAACAGCCACTTGCAGTCATGATTTGGGGTCGGAATGCATACCATACTTATTCTCTACTAAAATAGATTTGAAAACATAGAGGTAGTTAGCTGCAATCGTTTTTAAAGAGTAGCTGTCATAGAAAACAAGCATTTTTCAAAGGAAAATGGGGCAAAACAGCTCCTTCCAGTCACGACCCGGGGCCGGAATATTTATTATACGTATTCTCTACAAAATTAACATTAGAAAACATAGGATTAGTTAGCCGCAATCGGTTTTTAAGTATAGCTCCCATATAAAAAATATGTTTTTAAGGGTAAATGGGGCAAAACAGCCACTTGCAGTCATGTTTTGTGGTCGAAATACATACCATATTTATTCTCTACTAAAATAGCATCAGTAAACTTAGGGGAAGTTAGCCGCAATCGGTTTTAAAGATCAGCTGTCATAGAAAAATGCATTTTTCAGAGGAAAATGGGGCAAAACAGCCCCTTCCAGTCACGACCCAGGACCGGAATGTTTACCATACGTATTCTCTACAAAAGTAGCATTAGTAAACATAGGAGTAGTTAGCCGCAATCGTTTTTAAGTATAGCTCCCATAGAAAAAATATTTTTTTCAGGGGTAAATGGGGCAAAACGGCCAGTTCCCATAATTTCCAGTGAACGAAAATAGCACCAATCGATTTGTCGTGAATTTTCCCTTAAGGAAGGGTATTTCTCTACCGCAGCAAGTAGCCGCAATAAATAGGTACCTTTTTGGGTCGCTTTTTCCCCACTGTGCACTGGAAGAAATCATTTGTTTAGCCGGTGTTCAAAAAAGGAAACAAACGCGAAGTCAGCAATTATCGCGGTATTGCGGCTATGTGTGTGGTTTCAATGCTGTTCGAAAAAAATTTTTACAATTTTTTGTTCCACAACTGTCGTCACTTCATCTCGGAGCATCAACATGGACTTATGCCGCAACGGTCAACGAATAGTAATCTAATTCTGTACTCATCTTTCATCGACAAAGCTCTCTAGAAAGGCCAACAAGTTGATTCCATCTACACTGATTTGCGCTGATGATGCTCTTTTTCTACAATCTCAGCTAGAGCGGTTCACTGAATGGTGTAAAATCAACCGAATGGACCTCAACGCTGCCAAATGCTTGGTTATTTCGTTCTCCCGTCGACGAACTTTGCTTGATTCTGATTACAAAATTGGTGCTGATAGCCTTAAAAAGGAATCGGTAATCAAAGATCTTGGTGTTCTGCTCGATTCCAAGCTTACTTTTAAGGAGCACATTGCTTACATCACCTCAAAAGCCTCAAAAACACTGGGTTTTATCTTCAGGATAGCAAAAAACTTCAAAGACATTCAATGTCTGAAATCCCTGTATTGTTCTCTGGTGAGATCAGTCTTAGAGTACTCGTGCATTGTTTGGGCACCATACTATCTCAACAGTATTCAACGTATTGAATCTATTCAACGTATATTCGTGCGTTTTGCTCTGCGTCACCTACCGTGGAATGATCCTTTCAATCTTCCAAGTTATGACGATCGCTGTAAACTTATAGGATTAGAGCTTTTAAGTGTGCGTCGCGAGGTCTCCAGGGCACTTTATGTTTCCTATCTTCTTATTTCTCAAATTGATTGCCCTGGTCTTTTATCTAGTTTGGATGTAAATATTCCCCAAAGACAGCTCCGGTCTAGACCTTTCTTTTTTATTCATGGTGCCCGCACAAATTACGGGCATAACGAACCCCTTATTGCCATGTGTAGGATATTCAATCGTTGTTCTTCTGAATTCGATTTCCATCTTTCACGCTCGACGTTGAAAAAGAGATTCACGCACCTAGTCGCTACTACATCAACCACTACTCGTTAGGCATTTATTTTTTGTATTGTAACAGTAATCGTTTTACCGAATTGTACCTGTGTGATCTGTAAGTAGATAGTAATTCTAGATATAAGTCAATATTGCATCATTTGGAGTATATGTAAATTCTATTGATACAAAAGATGAGGAGGTTTTACGCCCATTCGAGAAAGTGCTTGCTTATTGATGCACTACTCGAACGGGCTTTTCCCTGCTCCCAATAAAGAAAGAAAGACAAAAAAAGAGTATTCCTTCCATTGTTCCGGCGAGCAATCCGAACGCTCAGCATCTTGCAGCCCGGCACGTTGTACCGAAAGATCTTCCCGTTTTCGATGGAAATCCGTTGGATTGGCCACTCTTCTTTAATAGCCACACGAATTCTACTCAGATGTGTGGTTATACTGACGCAGAAAACCTCCTGCGACTACAACGCTGCTTGG
The DNA here is from genome assembly GCF_024139115.2 of Armigeres subalbatus. Taxonomy (NCBI): domain Eukaryota; kingdom Metazoa; phylum Arthropoda; class Insecta; order Diptera; family Culicidae; genus Armigeres; species Armigeres subalbatus. Next base: position 229,624,787 of record NC_085141.1, read on the forward strand.
TCCCTCAAATGCTGAGCACCCTACAAACGTTACGTGATCGGCCATAGCTGGTCGTGAGTAGTCTTCAACGAGGTGCGGTTTGTACCTGCGCCAAGGGCCGATAAATTGGAACTTATCATCAGCTTTGAACTTGTTGACTGTGTAAAATTTGTTGTGTAAAATTTGTACGGCCATCTACGATTCATGAGTATGGGCAATCGCATTTCTAATTCAATTTTACTGCTGCAGGAAATGGTGGGTAAGTTTCCAGCAAATGTGAAACTAATCTGGGCTCTCTACCAACAAGAAGCTCCTGTAGTGGATTTACGAGCTTCCGAGGATTTCACGTCCTTCATTGTCTCCGCTGCAAGTAATCTTACATAGTATAGTGATTATGAGTCGAAGTTGCAAAAGCCGAAGGGAAAAATGGAGTTTCTGAATACAAACGATGATGGTGCGAAGGTAAACGAGCAACACGCGGATTGCGAACAACGGAATGATAGCAGCCTTGTCGAAAAGGGAACACGCCAGTCAGACAAGATAAAAATATATCGCCAAGGTTTACGGACAACGCTTTTAAGAATTATTCCGACGTGTTTATATGGCAGAGTCACAACGGTGGAAGCTTCGTTATCCAACGAAGATCTAGCAAAAAAACAAATCTTCGAGGATTGCCAGTAGAAGGCTATGGTGGAAAAGTTCCTCGCATTTTTATTGGATTGAATAGCACCGACCTGCTGGTAACTTTGAAAAGACAAATGGTTAAACCCCGTGAGCTGGTTGCAACAAAAACAAAGCTAGGATGGACTACGAAATCGAAGGCCTGAATGATCCACTGGAACATCGTCATAATCAAATCTTTCTAGTGAGTTTGAGTGGACGCCAAGACATACAAAGGCTTTCAACACTCTGAAAACAACGTGTTTTTGTTTTGTTTCAACGTGTTTGCAGTTATTTTCACAACGATAAACGATGACATTGTTTGATTCGGATTGATAAGCGGCCACTGCCCCGAGGGCACCTGATCCGGGGACATGATCAGATGGACAAAGACAGAAACTAAACGAAATTGCCAGCAATGAGCTGGTATTGTAAAATCATGAAGTTTGATACGTCGCATGACGTTGTTTGATTCGGATCGATAAGTGGCCACTTCCCCCAGGGACAGAGATAGAAATATAATGCCTGAAATGATCAGGAATGCACTGGCATTGCAAAATCGTGAAGTTTGAAACGTCACAAGGCCTTGTTTCGATTGGGTTGGTATGTGGCCACTTCCCCCGGGGTACCAGGCATCAGGTTCCTTTAATGAGGCCTAATAATCATAGGGGATCTATGAGGTCATTCTGATTCACGTATTATAACATCTGTCGATGAATTTATATTTTACAATCATTAAATTGCTGAGAAAAGGTTTTTTTTTTCATGCCAAAATAATCTATTACCCCAACGGAATCCGGAATATCTCCGGAACCATGTTACGGACCGTCTCCAGATTCCGGGAACGAAAACTATATGAATTTCTGGATCCAACAAAACAGAAACAGAAACATGAAAATCGGTGGATATTTGACCAAGTTAGAGTAGATTGAAGAAAAAAAAGTTACTGAAAAAAATAGGTCGGTACAGTAAAGGTTAAAGAATTCCGGAAGCACGGTTCGATCGTACTTCACAAACGGTACATCGCGCTCGAGATCCAGTTCAAGAAACTGGTCAACGTGAAGAAACGTGGATATTGGCGAACTTTTGTTGAAGGTTTACCCCGCGAGACCTCAATGAAAACTCTGTGGACCATAAGAGATGAGCCAGCCGTGGGCTGAAAATCTGTTTAATAAAGATAAAAAAAAACTCTGTGGACCGTCGGGAGAAGAATGCGCAACGCGTCGTCCGTAAACGAAGATCGTGAAAGCTCGTCGCGGTGGATACTTGACTTCGCAAAGAAAGTTTGTCCGGATTCGGTGCCGGTGAAGCAAGAGCTACGTGATGCCTTTGCTGATAGGGATGATATGGATCGCCCCTTTTCGATGATTGAACCCAAGTAACATTCGAACAGCACTTTGGCATTTGAAGATATTTATTGTGGTTTTATTGCGACAATCGTCATGCTCTTCAGTTTAGGAAAGGTATTTAACAGGAATGAATTATGATCTGCCTTCTAGCTGTTGTCAAAACTGTTTGAAGCAGGTTATAAATTCCGCATACTATAAAATTTAAATATGGATCTATTGCGGCACTCCATGCCTTGATAAAACGCATTTTAGAAATAATATTAAAGCTCATAAACGTTAGTTTTATTTGTCGTAATAAAATACTTTTTAAAGTCGTTTTGTAACCATAAAACTCCCTTCCAAAACATTTGGCTTCAAATGAGATCAATTGGTATTTGTGGTGGCTACAAATTTTGCATTTCTGATTGAAAAAAAACATGTTGTCAAGTGAATATGAGTAGCAAAGACTGAAAACATTATTTAAATAGCGGATAAACTTACTTTACTATTACCATGCTGCGTGCTTACTCATAATATACATGCTGATACATTTTCAGCTACATCAATCATCTTGATATTGAAAATTACCTATGCCAAATTTCGAGGTGACAAATTCGAATTAAGACTCTAGAGAAAGACTAACACGATTAACAGAAAATAACACGATGCGTAGACGTGCCCCTGATACCTTGAACTTTTCATTGACGGTGACACGGAACTGTGCATTCTTGTTTCCGACCGATAAAGTGCCGTCACATGCGAGTATTTTATTTCCTACTTACGTGTAATAAAATGATCATTTCGAAGTTATAATCCGTAACTTCTCCTGCTTCCACCAATGCCCTTTGTTTTTTTTTTTCGAGAAACTTGAACTGTCAAATCTTATATATAAAAATGAAATGGTCTGTGTTCGTATCCGCATAACTCGAAAACGGATGGATGGATTTTTCTCATTTCTTCAGCAGAAACATTCGTTATAGTTTCCGACGGGTTTATATGACATTTCCCAATGCGAAAATTACGAGTAAAGTTGAGCAAATCGTGAAAAACTAAAATTGTGATTCCTATGCGAACTTTGCATGGGCAGTTCAGAACGCACATTCTCGCCTACTATGCAGGACAACGTCTGCCGGGTCAACTAGTTCTCTCTAATTATGGCCATCACATATGTTGAAAAATAACCAATCGGCATTTGCAACAGCCAATCGATCTAATACATAAACACTTCAGCATGGAAATAAGCCTCATTATTGCCACCTCTAAACATTATGATATTATAGTTGATTTCATCAAAGCAAAACAATTTGAACCAATATATCTCGAAAAATCATTTTGTATGCCATCGCCATATTGTTTTCACTTCACTTTAGTAGATATTTTGAATCCAAATACTGCATTACATTCATGGTTACAGGTATGCGATATTGTATAAACGATTCTGCTACGAACAATAAATAATAAATAATGATAATTTGGTATAAAAGTGCGAATTTTGATATCTTGAAAAAATAATTGTTGAAACTGGGTTTACTGATAGCGCGTCAATTTTATTGGTATTTTGCACTAAATGACAAAATAAATCTGACTCCGCACTTAAAATTAATGCACCGTAAGTCACTTCTTTCATTATTATTATCGATGATTGAGAATATTTTAATTGAATTTTTGATCACTGCATTTTGGGTCTTCATGTTCAATGTAAAAAATTAATTTATTTTCTCGAGACTGAACGTATTATATAAATTCATATGATTGTTTGAATAAAGCTATATCTAGAGAATATGGAAGGCATCAAGATTGAATGGCTTAGAAAAGGCTTTAAATGATGCCAACTTTCTTTTATAGTAGTTTGCAAAATGATTTCGAAAGGTTTTTGGTGCCGAGATTGTATTCATTTTTCGTCATACTCTGATCTTGAAGCCCGTCTTATATTTACACTTCAAAACCATTGCAAGAGTGGGCCAGCTAGGCAGATGCTACTCTTCAAGAGGTTTTGGTGTAAGCTACGTAGAAGCAATTGCCTTGACTAGGGTTTTATTGCCCTAGGAAGAAAATACTCTTGTAGTAAATCATAAAACTCAAAATGTTACTTGGGAATTCTCGTTTGCTCTCCTTTCATGTAACAATTCCGCTCCAGGTATGGATAGAATCAGGTTCAATTTGCCTAAAAACTTCCCAGGCGTCGCGAAGAGGCGCTTATTGAGCTTGTTCAACCAGTTATTGGAGTACAATATTGTTCCAGATGGTTGGAGGCAAGTGAGGGTGATAGCCATCCAGAAGCCCGGAAAACCCGCGTCGGATTATAATTCGTATCGCCCCATCGCGATGCTGTCCTGCCTTCGGAAGTTGCTGGAGAAAATGATTCTTTTCCGGCTAGACAAATCGGTGGAATTGAATAGTTTTTTGTCAGATACACAATTTGGTTTCCCCAGGGGCAAGGGAACGAACGACTGTCTTGCGTTGCTTTCTTCAGAAATTCAGCTTACTTTCGCTAAAAAAGAGCAAAAGGGCTCAGTGTTTTTGGACATTAAGGGGGCTTTTGATTCAGTTTGCGTTGATGTCTTATCCGACAAACTCCACTCGTGTGGACTTTCACCAATTTTAAACAATTATTTGTACAATTTGTTGTCAGAGAAGCGTATGAGTTTTTCTCATGGTGACTCGGCAACTTCACGAATAAGCTACATGAGTCTCCCCCAGGGCTCATGTTTGAGCCCCCTACTTTACAATTTTCACGTCAGAGGCATAAATGAATGTCTCATGCCGAATTGCTCGTTAAGACAGCTTGCAGATGACTGCGTTGTATCCGTTTCGGGGCCAACCGCAGTTGATCTGCAAGGACCGTTGCAAGATACTCTGGACAATTTGTCCACATGGGCTACGAAGCTGGGTATCGAATTCTCTCCGGAGAAAACTGAGATGGTTGTCTTTTAAAAAAAAAACCTGATTAATCCACCTAGTGGTGTTGGTGCCTTTCTCGTGCAAAAAAATGCCAAAAAATATGAGAGAGTGCTTTTTAGCGTCTTTTGCGCATAGAAAATAGTATTTTGGCCATAACTTCTGATCCCATAGTACAATCTGGACAATTTTCAATAGCAAACAATGGGACAGGATTCTCAGTCGAATGGAACTTGTTGCGAGTGATTCGGCCAATGCTAAGTTCCAAAAAGTGTGTCTACAAAATTTTGTACACATACACACATACACACACACACATACATACATACACACAAACAGACATCACCTCAATTTGTCGAGCTGAGTCGATTGGTATATAACACTATGGGTCTCCGAGCCTTCTATAAAAAGTTTGTTTTTGGAGCGATCATATAGCCTTTACGTATACTTAGTATACGAGAAAGGCAAAACAAAAGCCGGCAAAGTTCCCGCTCCAACTGATGGGTAAGACAATCACTCATAGCATGTCTTCTAGGGGGGTCCCGTAGCGTAGTTGGCTACACGGTCGCCTTATAAGCGGATGATCATGGGTTCGATTCCCAGCCCCTCCACCAAACCCTTGCGCGTCTTACCGACACGGCTGCCCGATGACGACTGACAAATTGTTCTTCTCAGAGGCATTCCTCTAACGTACCCGGATAAATGGCAACCGAACAATGCAACGAGCAATTGGATACACGATACGGACAAATGGACACAATGGACTCACGATGAGATGGACCCGGCAATGATAACAATGATGTCTAAAAATAGATTCTGTGTGGATTCTGTACAGCAGAATACCACAGTAGATCACGGCACAGTAGCGTTTAAGTAACACAGAGTGCCTACCAAATAAATAAAGGAATAAAAAAAAGCATGTCTTCTAAATACCTTGGGGTCTGGTTCGACTCGAAATGCACCTTCGGGAAGCACATTGTGTATCTGACACAAAAATGCCCGAAACGGATCAACTTCATGCGATCAATAACCGGAACATTGTGGGGAGCGCATCCCAAAGATCTGATGACGTTGTATCGAACCACCATTTTGTCGGTCCTCGAATACGGTAGTTTCTGCTTCCAGTCCGCGGTTAAAAACACATGTTGAAGCTTCAGCAGATTCAGTTCCGCTGTCTCCGTATCGCGTTAGAATGTATGAGTTCGACTCATATGGTGAGCTTGGAAGTACTTGCGGGAGTACTGCCACTTACAGATCGTTTCGCGGAATTATCGCTCCGGTTCCTCATCCGCTGTGAGGTTCTCAATCCTATGGTCATGGACAACTTCGAGAAGCTGCTCGAACAAAACCCTCAATCCCAATTCATGAGTATTTACCACTGGTATATGACGCTGGAGGTAAGCCCATCTTCGGTTGACACCAATCGTGCTAACTTATTAGACTCTTACAGTTCCTCTGTTACTTTTGATCTGTCCATGAAGCAGGAGGTTCATGGAATACCAGACTTTATTAGAGCGGAGGTCATACCTCCATTATTTGCAAGCAAATACAGGCACGCTAGCGAGGAGAGTCAAAATGGTCAAAAATGGATGACTCCACTGGTTTCGGTGTTTTCAACGTTTTTCATAGCGCCTACTTTAAGCTCAAGGAGCCTTGTTCCGTGTATACTGCTGAGCTAGCAGCTGTACACTATTCACTCGAGCAAATCGCATTCCTACCTCCTGACCACATTTTCATCTTCACCGACAGTCTAAGTTCCTTGGAGGCTGTTCAGTCAATGAAACCAGTGTAGCACTCAGCGCATCTCCTAAAGGGGATAAGGAAAGCTTTGAGTGCTCTATCGAAACGGTCATTCATAATCACCATGGCTTGGCTCCCTTCTGATTGCTCGATCCCGGGAAATGAGAAAGCGGACTCTTTGGCTAAGGTGGGCGCTATGGAAGGTGATATTTACGATCGGAAAATCACCTTCGATGAATTTTTCACATTAGCTCATCAAGAAACCTTGATCAGCTGGCAACAGAAATGGACAAATGGGGAGTTGGGTAGATGGCTGTATTCAATTCGCCCGCAGGTGTCGAAGCGTCCATGGTTAAAAAAATTGAATACGAGACTTCATTCGAACCATGTGTCGTCCAATGTCCAATCACAATACTTTAAATGCACATCTTTTCAGAGTGGGGCACTCAGAAGGAAATCTCTGTGTTTGCGGCGAGGATTATCAGGACATCGATCATGTCGTGTGGGCGTGCGAGGAGCATCGTGGCCCCAGATCTGCGCTAACTGAACATCTCCGGGTGCGAGCAAAGCAACCAAAGCCTATTAGGGAAGTGTTGTCGGGCCTTGATCTAGAGTACATGTCCCTGGTCCACCAATTTTTGAAAGTTGCTGATGTAAAACTGTAATCATTGTCTGCCCATTCCCTTGTCTGAAGTACCCCATATCGAATGTCTTTCTCTTGTTGTTCATTTGAATGTCTGTTGTTAATCCCTTCTTCTGTTTTCATCTCGTTGTTGTCTCCCAAAAAAGTTTGTTTGTCACGTTACAGATGTGAAACATCGCGAGGAATGTCAACTTTGTGAACATCAGCATCGTAATTACTTAAGTACCCTAAAATCCTTTCCTTTCCTACTGTATTATTGTATTCCCTAACCTCGACCAAACCGCGAGTCTTTCGGTTCCTCAAAACTAACACTATATATAAGAATCAACAAACGTATTGTTAAACTTGATTTCGGCTCCGTAACGCTTCACGGCGAATGAGCCTTCCAAATAAACGAAAGATTGAAGAAAAAAGAATTATTTCGAAGGGGATCTGGTATTCCTTAAACAGCATGTTTCATGGTCAGATCGTATTCAATTGAGAAACTGTCGTTGGTGAAGTGAACTCGAGGGGGAGTATAATATGGTAGACAAATATTCGACAATATGTAGTTGAGATAGATTCTCAGAAATCGCGACTGTCGAACCAGCTCAAGCATATTGTCGTAATTGGAAGTGGAATAAAACTATTAGCTGCACTTACTGAATTAGGATTATTATATCTAAACGAAAAATTTGGTAGAATCAAAGAACGGAGTGTTTTGCAATGGTTGTCGGCTCTAAACTCTAACAACCAACACTTTTTTCGAGTCCCGGTGAACAAGCGAAGAATGCCGTATCCAGATAAAGAACTCATGATAACGAATTCTAGGGCTGAAAATTGTCGCTTCCAACTTGACCGTGGTACACATCGTGGATACGAGAAAAAATAATCTGAATATGCATACAAGAGTACTTCATCGTATGTGATGAAGTGACCCCGTTTCCCTCCCACCTTGCCCATTTTGCAATATATGCATTCTCTGCAGCGGCTGCGACACCTTCGCGAGTGAAGCATACCAGGCATAATTTTTGCGCAAAGTTGCCACATCCTTTCTCGTCGATTCGGCCTTTTTGTGCATATTTAATTCGCATTTTGATAAATGACACTCTAATTATGCAAAACAGGGCAGCCCTTCTGCGACGAACTCGCTGTGTGTGCACGCTGGGTGAGTGTAAATAAGAACCTTGACGCGTTGTGCTGACTTCTGCTGATTGCGCTTGGCAATTATCTATCTCGCGATTTGAACTTCCAACATACTCATAGTCTCTTCTTTTCCTTTCGATCTTTATCATTATGCCGACCTTAAACCGCATTTCTATACGAGGAAATTCCTGTGTGAAAAGTGCACCATTAAAGGAAACTCTGGTTAGATATCCGCTCGATGATTGGTTTCGTGATAGCCGGCATGCAGTTATTCATTATAGGTTTCCCTTTGCGGGCGATATGATGGACATAAACACTGTCACGTGGAGCGATGCTGGCCCACAATCACGCAGTACTGGCATGCAGCCGGATATGTTTGAAATTCACCGCCACGGAACGGTGGATGCAATTTGGCGTCATATTTTTAGCATATGACTGAAATATCAAATGTGAATGCTATCATCATCGTCATCACCATCATCATTGGTGCAGGCAGGGCGCGTGACCAGATTTGTTTCAAGTTGGAATCGTGTGCACATGCGGCCCCATACAATAACTGTTATTTTTGGTTGACTGAAATGAAAATGATGCTCGATGGCGTTTCGCTGCATGTCCGAACATAGATAATACAGCGTGTTTGCTTGCCACCGCGCTCTGCCTTTCCGTCGCTATCTGATGAGAAAAATGACAGGCCGGTGCCGAGTCGCGCTCGGTGGTGGTCACTCATTGCACCGTGATGATATGAATTCACGAGTGATCAAATGCATTTTGTGCAAAAGGTTTTTTATTACCTCGCTTCGTGAAGGCGGCTTTTAGTGCGACCTTTCCTGGCGAATTGAAACGTAGATTGGCACTTTACGCGGGAATGATTTCAGCTGGCCGTTCGTTCGTGTGTGCCATGCCGCAGGATCGGATTATGCTAAAATATGGGTCAACGGTAATGGGAATCGAACTAAACTGGGCCAAAAATGTGATCATAATGACAAGCACAATGAAGCCATGTCGGTTAAGTAAAACAAGTGGTACTATGGCCATTTGAATTTAATTTAATGTGGCATTGATCGGCTAAGCATGAATAATTGACTAATAACCCTTTTAACTGACCATGCGTGAATTTTATATTTGATGAAGATATCATTCAATAATATATTGTTAGTTCTTCTATAGTTCAATATCCGGCTCTGACTTAATTATGCAGAGGCATTTCCCAGTTGGAAAAAGTAAAAAAAGTTTCGTGGCGGGTTTTGTTTTAATGTTTTCAGGAAGTTTCTAATTTGTACATCGGTGTCTAACTTTTAAGCATTAAAATACAAATGAAGTAAAAATTCACAACTTTTGTTTAAGGCACTTTTTATTTGTGGCTCCGGGCAAACACATTTAGAAAGAATGTTTGCCTTTGGCGGGATCGATAAATTTGGCAGTTGTCAAAAAAGCCCAAACACTTTGGTCGACAGAGGCATTTTATTCAAGACTTGTGTTGTCTGTGGTAAAAGCACAATTTCATGGGAAAGCGACAAATTAACTCAAATAAATGTAAAAAAAAGCCGGCCAAATGGTTCAGGAGTAAATTAACGGGCTCAGATGGTCCCATCCGTTCTTGGAATATACAAACCCCAGAATGAATTTGGATTGGATTTGGATTGGATTTGGATTGGATTTGGATTGGATTTGGATTGGATTTGGATTGGATTTGGATTGGATTTGGATTGGATTTGGATTGGATTTGGATTGGATTTGGATTGGATTTGGATTGTTTGGATTGGTTTGGATTGGATTGGATTGGTTTGGTTTGGATTGGTTGGATTGGTTTGGATTGGTTTGGATTGGTTTGGATTGGTTTGGATTGGTTTGGTTGGTTTGGATTGGTTGGTTTGGATTGGTTTGGATTGGTTTGGATTGGTTTTGAATGGTTTGGATTGGATTGGTTTAGATTGGTTTGGATTGGTTTGGTTGGTTTGGTTGGTTTGGATTGGTTTGGATTGGTTTGGATTGGTTTGGATTGGTTTGGTTGGTTTGGTTGGTTTGGTTTGGATTGGTTTGGATTGGTTTGGATTGGTTTGGATTGGTTTGGATTGGTTTGGATTGGATCTGGATTGGTTTGGATTGGTTTGGATTGGTTTGGATTGGTTTGGATTGGTTTGGATTGGTTTGGATTGGTTTGGTTGGTTTGGATTGGTTTGGATTGGTTTGGATTGGTTTGGATTGGTTTGGTTGGTTTGGATTGGTTTGGATTGGTTTGGATTGGTTTGGATTGGTTTGGATTGGTTTGGTTGGTTTGGATTGGTTTGGTTGGTTTGGATTGGTTTGGATTGGTTTGGATTGGTTTGGACTGGTTTGGATTGGTTTGGATTGGTTTGGATTGGTTTGGTTGGTTTGGATTGGTTTGGTTGGTTTGGATTGGTTTGGATTGGTTTGGATTGGTTTGGATTGGTTTGGATTGGTTTGGTTGGTTTGGATTGGTTTGGATTGGTTTGGATTGGTTTGGATTGGTTTGGATTGGTTTGGATTGGATTGGTTTGGATTGGTTTGGATTGGTTTGGTTGGTTTTGGATGGTTTGGATTGGATTGGTTTGGATTGGTTTGGATTGGTTTGGATTGGTTTGGTTGGTTTGGATTGGTTTGGATTGGTTTGGATTGGTTTGGATTGGTTTGGATTGGTTTGGATTGGTTTGGATTGGTTTGGATTGGTTTGGATTGGTTTGGATTGGTTTGGATTGGTTTGGTTGGTTTGGATTGGTTTGGATTGGTTTGGATTGGTTTGGATTGGTTTGGATTGGTTTGGATTGGTTTGGATTGGTTTGGATTGGTTTGGATTGGTTTGGATTGGTTTGGATTGGTTTGGTTGGTTTGGTTGGTTTGGATTGGTTTGGATTGGTTTGGATTGGTTTGGTTGGTTTGGTTGGTTTGGATTGGTTTGGATTGGTTTGGATTGGTTTGGATTGGTTTGGATTGGTTTGGTTTGGATTGGTTTGGATTGGTTTGGTTGGTTTGGTTGGATTGGTTTGGTTGGTTTGGATTGGTTTGGATTGGTTCGGATTGGTTTGGATTGGTTTGGATTGGTTTGGTTGGTTTGGATTGGTTTGGATTGGTTTGGATTGGTTTGGATTGGTTTGGTTGGTTTGGATTGGTTTGGATTGGTTTGGATTGGTTTGGATTGGTTTGGATTGGTTTGGATTGGTTTGGATTGGTTTGGTTGGTTTGGATTGGTTTGGATTGGTTTGGATTGGTTTGGATTGGTTTGGATTGGTTTGGATTGGTTTGGATTGGTTTGGATTGGTTTGGATTGGTTTGGTTGGTTTGGATTGGTTTGGATTGGTTTGGTTGGTTTGGATTGGTTTGGTTGGTTTGGATTGGTTTGGTTGGTTTGGATTGGTTTGGATTGGTTTGGATTGGTTTGGATTGGTTTGGTTGGTTTGGATTGGTTTGGTTTGGATTGGTTTGGATTGGTTTGGATTGGTTTGGATTGGTTTGGTTGGTTTGGTTGGTTTGGTTGGTTTGGATTGGTTTGGATTGGTTTGGATTGGTTTGGTTTGGTTGGTTTGGATTGGTTTGGTTGGTTTGGATTGGTTTGGATTGGTTTGGATTGGTTTGGATTGGTTTGGTTGGTTTGGATTGGTTTGGTTGGTTTGGTTGGTTTGGATTGGTTTGGATTGGTTTGGATTGGTTTGGATTGGTTTGGATTGGTTTGGATTGGTTGGTTTGGTTGGTTTGGATTGGTTTGGTTGGTTTGGATTGGTTTGGATTGGTTTGGATTGGTTTGGTTGGTTTGGATTGGTTTGGATTGGTTTGGATTGGTTTGGATTGGTTTGGATTGGTTTGGTTGGTTTGGATTGGTTTGGATTGGTTTGGATTGGTTTGGTTGGTTTGGTTGGTTTGGATTGGTTTGGATTGGTTTGGATTGGTTTGGTTGGTTTGGATTGGTTTGGATTGGTTTGGATTGGTTTGGATTGGTTTGGATTGGTTTGGATTGGTTTGGTTGGTTTGGATTGGTTTGGATTGGTTTGGATTGGTTTGGTTGGTTTGGATTGGTTTGGATTGGTTTGGATTGGTTTGGATTGGTTTGGATTGGTTTGGATTGGTTTGGATTGGTTTGGTTGGTTCGGATTGGTTCGGATTGGATTTGGATTGGTTCGGTTGGTTTGGATTGGTTTGGATTGGTTTGGATTGGTTTGGATTGGTTTGGATTGGTTTGGATTGGTTTGGATTGGTTTGGATTGGTTTGGATTGGTTTGGTTGGTTTGGATTGGTTTGGATTGGTTTGGATTGGTTTGGATTGGTTTGGATTGGTTTGGTTGGTTTGGATTGGTTTGGTTGGTTTGGATTGGTTTGGTTGGTTTGGTTGGTTTGGATTGGTTTGGTTTGGTTGGTTTGGATTGGTTGGATTGGTTTGGATTGGTTTGGATTGGTTTGGATTGGTTTGGATTGGTTTGGATTGGTTTGGATTGGTTTGGTTGGTTTGGATTGGTTTGGTTGGTTTGGTTTGGTTTGGATTGGTTTGGTTGGTTTGGATTGGTTTGGATTGGTTTGGATTGGTTTGGATTGGTTTGGATTGGTTTGGTTGGTTTGGTTGGTTTGGTTGGTTTGGTTGGTTTGGATTGGTTTGGATTGGTTTGGATTGGTTTGGATTGGTTTGGATTGGTTTGGATTGGTTTGGATTGGTTTGGATTGGTTTGGATTGGTTTGGTTGGTTTGGATTGGTTTGGATTGGTTTGGTTGGTTTGGATTGGTTTGGATTGGTTTGGATTGGTTTGGATTGGTTTGGTTGGTTTGGATTGGTTTGGATTGGTTTGGATTGGTTTGGTTGGTTTGGATTGGTTTGGATTGGTTTGGATTGGTTTGGATTGGTTTGGATTGGTTTGGTTGGTTTGGATTGGTTTGGATTGGTTTGGATTGGTTTGGATTGGTTTGGTTGGTTTGGATTGGTTTGGATTGGTTTGGTTGGTTTGGTTGGTTTGGTTGGTTTGGATTGGTTTGGATTGGTTTGGTTGGTTTGGATTGGTTTGGATTGGTTTGGATTGGTTTGGATTGGTTTGGTTTGGATTGGTTTGGTTTGGATTGGTTTGGATTGGTTTGGATTGGTTTGGATTGGTTTGGATTGGTTTGGATTGGTTTGGATTGGTTTGGTTGGTTTGGTTGGTTTGGATTGGTTTGGGATTGGTTTGGGATTGGTTTGGATTGGTTTGGATTGGTTTGGATTGGTTTGGATTGGTTTGGGATTGGTTTGGATTGGTTTGGATTGGTTTGGATTGGTTTGGGATTGGTTTGGATTGGTTTGGATTGGTTTGGATTGGTTTGGTTGGTTTGGATTGGTTTGGTTGGTTGGTTTGGATTGGTTTGGATTGGTTTGGATTGGTTTGGATTGGTTTGGTTGGTTTGGTTGGTTTGGATTGGTTTGGATTGGTTTGGATTGGTTTGGATTGGTTTGGATTGGTTTGGATTGGTTTGGATTGGTTTGGATTGGTTTGGATTGGTTTGGTTGGTTTGGATTGGTTTGGATTGGTTTGGATTGGTTTGGTTGGTTTGGTTGGTTTGGATTGGTTTGGATTGGTTTGGATTGGTTTGGTTGGTTTGGATTGGTTTGGATTGGTTTGGTTGGTTTGGATTGGTTTGGATTGGTTTGGATTGGTTTGGTTGGTTTGGATTGGTTTGGATTGGTTTGGATTGGTTTGGTTGGTTTGGTTGGTTTGGATTGGTTTGGATTGGATTTGGATTGGATTTGGATTGGATTTGGATTGGATTTGGATTGGATTTGGATTGGATTTGGATTGGATTTGGATTGGATTTGGATTGGATTTGGATTGGATTTGGATTGGATTTGGATTGGAGTTGGATTCGATTTGATTTGATTGGATTTGAAGCTCAGGGACGGATTCTATCAACGCAGCAGAATTTTTAGGCTGGAGGGAAAATGCTTTCCATTGCCTTTCAGGACGAGCATCATGCAATTGATGCAATGCATGGGAATTTTCGCAACAATGTTCGAAACTGCGTCTGTTAGACAGCGAATAATAAGCTACCATAACCGAAACAAGAAACAAATAACACCGAATGACTGCCATGGTGGGTCCCTGAAAAATCGATCCCTGGGGGCACTAATTCAACCAAATGAACAGACAACGTTGTCTGTGCCTTGTCATCAAACAAGATTTGCTTATTGGGTATTTATTATTTTCTGAAATGCTTCGCACAAAATTTCCTGAGTGTTTCATACACTCCACAAGTTGATCAGTCGTAATAGAATAGGTCTCCTCTGTACTCGATGAATCTCATTAGTCAATATTGATTGTGGGTATTATTGTCATTACCACACCGTAGCTGATATAATGCACCTCTGGGCGATTGTTGGTGCCATCTATCAACAGCTGTATCGGTAGCAAGGTAAAATATAGTCACATTTTTCCGAGGAAATTGGTTCGGAAGAGGACTGCACCATCAGTCGGAAAATTTACCTCCCAAGGCGATCCGAGACGGAGCAGCAAAAGCTAGTGGCTTGTCACCAGTCCTTACCCGGCCATCGCAATTTTCCCACCCACCACCGCAGCACATCGTGGCAGCATGGCTCGTCTACATCATCAGGTGGTGACTGACTCGGCACAAATAGCATCCGTATCGCTTCGTCTTTTTTTTTCGCTATAGCGCCTCTGATGGTGGACCATAAAGACACAAGGCAATTGCGTCTTATGTCAGAAAAGGCGGGTGCCGTTAGCCACCATACTGCCGCCGCGGCTGCTGCCACTGCTGTGACGAAGGCAATAAAAACAATCGCAGAACGGGAGATGAATCACTAAGGAAAAAGTGCGAGCAAGGAAGATTTTTCCCCGGAGGGAAAACAAAGGACACGGTGCGAATGATAAATAACGGGAGAAAAATGATTCCTTATTGATAGGTTGGATTAGGGATTAGGAAAGAAGGCGACCATTGAGTCACTGGGCATTATTGGAGAGTGTTTGTAACTTTGAAACAAATTCAATACCAAAATTACACCAGCCTGGTCCAACACAATTGTGCGGCAATAAAATTTGCACATACACAAAAAGACTGGAAGCAAAATTGTTCAATGGAGAAGGTCTTAGGCAAAAGATGTGCAAAAGTTTTCGCTTAAAGTACAGTGTGGGAAAGGGTTAAGTTTTGAAATCCATAATCTTATAATTGTCGATCTAAATCGTTTTTAAATAATTAATTTTGATAAAAGTTATCATTGAAAATGTTTTGAAATTCGTTGGATATTTTCGTCCCAAACATTGGATCGTAGTGTACTTGTTGTAGTAAACCGCTGCCATCGCATCTCCATACATCGTAATTGAGCCTTCCGGCGTCAACCAGGCAGCGCTGCATTCGAAGCCTTCATTATTCGAAGAAACGTGTTAATTTCGCTAATTAAAGCCACTCTAATGAATATCCCGAAAATGGATGCACTTCAGCATCATTACCAGCCTCGGCGAGCAGTAAGGGTGCTCAACTCCATCGCATCGTCTTCGGCAAAATAGCTGGCGGACTTTTTTTTCAGAATCACTTCCCCACGTTATGAATTACATGAATACCGTCGCTTCCAATTTGAGCTTCTTCACCTTAACTGTGTCATTCTATACGGCACTGCCAGTTCCCCCCAATGCGGCAAACGATGATATTCCTTCGAGGGCACAAAACTGAAGAAGCCTATCGATAGAGACCGGCAACACACATAACACTCGCAATTATTTATGCGCGGTAAATTTAATGATAATAGACACTTAAAAAGCATTCCTCAGGACATAATTTTAGCGCTTTTTTTACCTTTCCCGCTTACATTTTCTCACCCGAACAGCCGACGTTCTTGATTGTGTCGTTCTTTGCTGGCTCGCTCGGATAGACAGACGCATGCATGTAGAGGTACGCGAGGGCTGAATCGAAGGAGCTCTTTTGGTGCATAAAATATGCTCCCTCCGATCTCCGGTTGCCCCAAGGCTAGATATCGTTGATCATGCACTATAGTGCAGACGTTCCCAATTTTGGCGTTCCGATTTTTTACCATTTTTCGACATAATCTTTTATCACATTCTTTTATCTGTTAGTTACATTGACTAACAGAGAGGCGTATTCAGACGATTTGTGTTAATTTTTTTCCGCTACTCAAAAATTAGAAACTAAAAAAAATAGTTTTACAACTAACTCATAGGTTCTAAGACCTCCTGAAGATACACATGACTATAAGATCTGCATACTAAGTGACTGCATTAGCATTAGCAGTGTTACGGTGTAATTCGTAGATTGGACACTTGTGATACTCATGTTTTACTTTTGAGATCCTTATCGAGAATGCTATCAGAAATCAAGAAGGGGAGTAGACCTTGATTCCAGTCTTAAACAAATATAACAAAAGCATGAGGATTACTACTCCTGGCCACGCCCATCTTCACCGTAACTAGGGAGAGGAAGGAAGTGTTGATGTGGTACTTACTTAACGAGAGGCCACCGACTTAGCGACACCCTCATAAGTACCACGGAGTTGGATAATGAGGAAGGTATTCGTTGGGTCAGGATTTGCCTGTAGCTGGCAATGTAACCGTGGTAGATCTTATCCCTAACACACCACGTAAATGTGTCTACCCAGCGTTACGGGTCGATCTGCATACTAAGTGACTGCTTGCTTCAACTTCAATCTGCGTCCGGGTCAAATTATTCTACCCATTTGGCAGAAGTGAGATTTTATTACTATTCTGTATAAGACCCTACCAAAATCTGAGTAATGTACAAAACATCTCAACATGTTTAGTTTTATAACGCTCGTGACGACCAATATTTACTCTACAAGAATGCCTAAAAACTAAAAATATAAAACCAAAATATTACTGGGAATGTAAGTTTTTTTAGACCTTTATTTCTGTGATTTTGTATATGTAGTATAGAACGGGCTTGGTAGTCATATGACTACTGCTTCTGCCTCATACGCAGGAGGTCATGGGTTCAATCCCAGGTCCGTCCCATTCTTCTACTTTGTATCTTTCTCAATATTTCTCATGTTCTAGCAATCGCTAGAACTGGAAATGGACGTCCAAACATTTTTCCATTTCAATGCTGTACTCAACTTGACTATTCTAGTAGTAGCTGCTAGAATTGGAAATGAACGAAAAAAGCTCGTTTCCTATATCCAATAAGAAATTCTATCAGTTGCTTTCTCCTATCGAACCTAACCTCGAACCTAACCCAAAAATTCCAACAAATTCCGTATGAACTCGTGGCAAGTGCAGAGGTATATTCATTTCCATCCCTTTCCCTACATTGACTTGCATTCTGACGTGGCAGGCGCCAGTGTGACCTAACAAATGAGATCACCAGTACTTGTACATTTAAGATGGATGCTAGTCCCAAGTAAATATCTGTTGGTTCTCTGTGCAAGAACAGCTGATCTAGCTCATAATGGAGTAGCAAATACGGGCAGTCAATCAAGCTTAAGCTTCTGTATATGTAGTATAAGTTGGGGGAAGTTCTTAGACAACATTTCTATAAGAATAGGATTTTCGAATATGTTCAGTTTCTCAGTGATAAACTCTTTTTATAGGAAAAATGACTTCTATAAAGATCTAAAAAAAATTCAGTTCTAATAAATAACTAGGGAAAAAGACGACTTTGGCAGGTTTTGTTCTATTATTGTCAAGGGGGTTTTGTCGACAGAATTTTATGAAATTTGGCCACAATATTCTTTGATATGCAAAGAATGTTTAGGCCAAATTTGAGCATAATCAGTCATAAAAACCCCCCTGACAATAATAGAACAAAACCTGCCTAAGCCGTCATTCCCCCTATAAGGAAATAAAACAAACACTTATTGGATGTATCGACTGCCTTTATTTCTTTGTTGAAACTTCGTCGCCATTTACTGTCAGGTTCCATTCCAGCGTAGCCACTATTTTGTGGTAGACTAGCCGGTGTGGTTGTGTGTGGTTGACCGATTTACTGATGTATTACCGATTCACTTGTGGGGTTATCGGGTCATCTGGAAGACTGCATCAGTATCCGCTTATCCGTGATCTCTGCTGTTACACCTCACGAAGCTTCTTGATTCGTGCACTTATGTCAACCTATGACCGCTATCCAACGCTATTTGGCTGAGCAGCCAAACCGTAACAGCTTTGACTGATGTGGCACTCATTTGTAGAATCGTATACAGACGTCGTTATCCTCTCGGATCCGAACAGCATTCACCTCGTTGTTCGTGGAAGCCATCTTCCGGATTTTCAGGTGATCCGCTTGCTTTGAGCAGCCCTTAGTGGAGACCCAGGCAGCAGGGACTATGTCCAAGGGATTGACGATCCCTCCCCAGGCAATCTGCGAGTTGTGGGGCTTGCCTAGGATGTGGTGGGATTTGACAGTGGGCCCTGTTAAATTCCTATGCATGTATCCGCAAGTAGGCCCCACCAAAGCGACCGTGTGCCGCTCAAAGCGCACAAGCCCAAGTCCTGGTGTTAGGTGGGACGTTAAACAGCCCTGACACGACGGCCCTCCGATGAGACAGGAGGTTTGCGTAGGCCCAATAAGCCGCCTGGAGAACCAATCATTACGAACAATATAAGAGATAATGCGACTCGATATAATCGGCAAAGACCTAAGCGACGAATACAGGATCACGATTGGAAGCTTGGAACATGGAATTGCAAGTCGCTAGGTTTCGCAGGTTGCGACAGGATGATCTACGATGAATTACATCCCCGCAACTTCGACGTCGTGGCGCTGCAGGAGATTTGCTGGACAGGACAGAAAGTGTGGAAAAGCGGGCATCGAGCGGCTACCTTCTACCAAAGCTGTGGCACCACCAAAGAGCTGGGAACCGGCTTCATAGTGCTGGGTAAGATGCGCCAACGCGTGATTGAGTGGCAGCCAATCAAGGGAGGAAATGTATAGACCGGTCATCGGACCGGATAGTCTGCACACCGTATCGAATGACAACGGCCAACGATGCATAAACTTCGCAGCCTCCCGCGGAATGGTAGTCCGAAGCACCTTCTTTCCCCGCAAAAATATCCACATGGCCACATGGAGATCACCTAACCAAGAAACGGAAAACCAAATCGACCACGTTCTAATCGACGGTAAATTCTTCTCCGACATCACGAACGTCCGCACTTACCGGAGTGCGAATATTGAATCCGACCACTACCTTGTTGCAGTATGCCTGCGCTCAAAACTCTCGACGGTGTACAACACGCGTCGAAGTCGGGCGCCGCGGCTTAACATTGGGCGGCTACAAGACGGTAGACTAGCCCAAGAATACGCGCAGCAGCTGGAAGTGGCACTCCCAACGGAAGAGCAGCTATACGCAGCGTCTCTTGAAGATAGCTGGAGAGATGTTCGATCCGCCATTGGTAGCACCTTAACCGCTACACTTGGCACGGTTCCCCTGGATCAGAGAAACGACTGGTATGACGGCGAATGTGAGCAGTTAGTAGAAGAGAAGAATGCAGCATGGGCGAGATTGCTGCAACACTGCACGAGGGCGAACGAGGCACGATATAAACAGGCACGGAACAGACAAAACTCGATTTACCGGAGGAAAAAGCGCCAGCAGGAAGATCGAGACCGTGAAGAGACGGAGCAACTGTACCGCGCTAATAACACACGAAAGTTCTATGAGAAGTTGAACCGTTCACGTAAGGGCCACGTGCCACAGCCTGATATGTGTAAGGACATGAACGGGAACCTTCTTACGAACGAGCGTGAGGTGATCCAAAGGTGGCGGCAGCACTACGAAGAGCACCTGAATGGCGATGTGGCAGACGAAGATGGCGGTATGGTGATGGACCTGGGAAAACGCATGCAGGACATAATTTTACCGGCTCCGGATCTTCAGGAAATCCAGGAGGAGATTGGCCGGCTGAAAAACAACAAAGCCCCTGGTGTTGACCAGTACCAGGAGAGTTATTTAAACACGGTGGTGAGGCACTGGCTAGAGCGCTGCACTGGGTCATTACCAAGATTTGGGAGGAGGAAGTTTTGCCGCAGGAGTGGATGGAAGGTGTCGTGTGTCCCTTCTACAAAAAGGGCGATAAGCTGGATTGTAGCAACTACCGCGCAATCACATTGCTGAACGCCGCCTACAAGGTACTCTCCCAAATTTTATGCCGTCGACTAGCACCAATTGCAAGGGAGTTCGTGGGGCAGTACCAGGCGGGTTTTATGGGCGAACGCTCCACCACGGACCAGGTGTTCGCCATTCGCCAAGTACTGTAGAAGTGCCGCGAATACAACGTGCCCACACATCATCTATTCATCGACTTTAAAGCCGCATATGATACAATCGATCGGGACCAGCTATGGCAGCTAATGCACGAAAACGGATTTCCGGATAAACTGACACGGTTGATCAAAGCCACGATGGATCGGGTGATGTGCGTAGTTCGAGTTTCAGGGGCATTCTCGAGTCCCTTCGAAACCCGCAGAGGGTTACGGCAAGGTGATGGTCTTTCGTGTTTGCTATTCAACATCGCTTTGGAAGGGGTAATACGAAGAGCAGGGATTAACACGAGTGGTACAATTTTCAATAAGTCCGTCCAGCTATTTGGTTTCGCCGACGACATAGATATTATGGCACGTAACTTTGAGAAGATGGAGGAAGCCTACATCAGACTGAAGAGGGAAGCTAAGCGGATCGGACTAGTCATCAACACGTCGAAGACGAAGTACATGATAGGAAGAGGTTCAAGAGAAGACAATGTGAGCAACCCACCGCGAGTTGGCATCGGTGGTGACGAAATCGAGGTGGTTGAAGAATTTGTGTACTTGGGCTCACTAGTGACTGCCGAAAATGATACCAGCAGAGAAATTCGGAGACGTATAGTGGCTGGAAATCGTACATACTTTGGATTCCGCAAGACGCTCTGATCGAATAGAGTTCGCCGCCGTACCAAACTGAAAATCTACAAAACGCTCATTAGACCGGTGGTCCTCTACGGACACGAGACCTGGACGATGCTCGTGGAGGACCAACGCGCACTCGGAGTTTTCGAAAGGAAAGTGCTGCGTACCATCTATGGTGGGGTGCAGATGGCAGACGGTACGTGGAGGAGGCGAATGAACCACGAGTTGCATCAGCTGTTGGGAGAACCATCCATCGTTCACACCGCGAAAATCGGACGACTGCGGTGGGCCGGGCACGTAGCCAGAATGTCGGACAATAACCCGGTGAAAGTGGTTCTCGACAACGATCCGACGGGTACAAGAAGGCGAGGTGCGCAGCGGGCAAGGTGGATCGATCAGGTGGAAGATGGCTTGCGGACCCTCCGTAGACTGCTTGGTTGGCGACGTGTAGCCATGGACCGAGCCGAATGGAGAAGACTCTTATATACCACACAGGCCACTTCGGCCTTAGTCTGAATAAATAATAATAATCCTACCGTGTGAATCAAACCCCGTTATCCAAAAATCCACGGTAAAATTGAATTTTTCAGCCATTGATTTTTTCATCCACGCCGGTTCACGCCGCCGATAAAAGTCAACGGCGCGCCGCCGTGACGCCGCCGCCGCTGGGGCAAAAGTGACCACCACGCCGCCGCCGCCGATGATATGACCGGCGCACAGGTCTAGCTTAGAAACCTCCCCGCAATAACCGTGGAAGTGCTTAATAAACACTAAGCTGCGAGGTGGCTCTGTCCCATTGTGGGGATGTAAGCCAATAATAATAAAAAGAAGAAGTTTCTGCTTTTATGGAAATATTCGAGAATCTAACTCTGATTACATAAAAAGCATTGTTTTCTCGGAAATATCTGAGCATGCGGGAATGATTCTTGTCATATTGTGTACGGGTTCTGATAGAAGCTTGCTGCGAAATGCGTTTGTCAGTAACAAACTCTGTAGATGACAAAGGTTATATTGTTAGGCGTTGCTCGAATATTGATTCCATGCGCATGACTGATGTTGATTGTACCTATGAATTTGTGATTAAGATATAGCTGACCAGACCACTCTTGGCCATTAGGCCGAAACCCATCTTGCCGAAAGTAATTTGGCAGCAAATGCCGTTTGACTTAAATGGTCATTTGGCCAAAAATGTTATTGAACCGAACAGGTTATTTGGTCGAAAAAAGTTCTTTAATCATTTGTTTTGAAATATCGATTATCCGAAATGATGGCTTGACAGAAAAGGCCATTTTATACGACCAAAAATGTAGCTTAGTCGAACGATGTGTTTGTTGAACTTATTATTTTTTCAGCCAAATGACAATTTTTGTTGGTTGCTTCATTCGGAAAATGGTATTTATGGCCGTATTATCTTTTCGACCGATTGACCTGTTCGGAGAAATGACATTTTCACCCGTATATCTATTTCGACAAATAACATTTTTGCCCTAATGGCACCTTCTTCCAGGCGGCCATTTCGGCTAAATGGCATTTCAACCAAATGTCATGTTCGGCCAAACGACGTTTTCGGCCGTATGTCCTCTTTCGGCCACATGACTGTATGTCGAACTGTAATATTGATATTTTTCACGTTGATACGTTATTCCAACTTGTGAGTATAGCAATCTCCCGTATTTCGTATTTTTAGGTGTTCAATAAATATCCAATGAGCTATTAACATTAAAACCAACATTGTATTACGTCCACTATCTACTCAATTTTTATGGAACACTGTTTCTAAAATTGTGCTTAGTGGCCAAAGCGACTACAAAGCAATTGATTCAATCAACCGTTCTTATTTTAATCCGAAACAGACTCTTTTTCTAAGCATTCGTATTTATACGGTGAATTACCTGAAATAATTAATAGAAATATTTCATATACATGTTCAGAATCGTAATGATTTGATAATAAATTCTAATATTCTATCCTCTGTAACTGAATAGGAAAAATCAGAAGAAAAAATGGTGAACCTCTGTAGATCTTGCTGGTGACGAGCTTCCCAGCGTAACCATCGAACATGTTTCCTTTCCACTGTATCAAACGACAACGATGATGAAGAATGAGTTTACGATCGGTCTACCGTTGATGCAAGTGTGTTTCCTAATACCTTGAAATACATTCTTCAGGGCTTACTGCTCCTAACTACGGGCTCCGTTATAGTACCGACCCTGATATCGTTACTGTGGATATCATGAGATTCGATTTAGAACCTCAGGGGGTAATTGTATTAGTAATATTAAATTGTTATTGGATTGCGGAGCTCAACTGTTCCACATTAGATCATTTGGCTGTCGGTATTTGCAGCTTTGACAAATCTCCTATTCATAGCAAGCACGCTCACAGAATGACCAAACAGCGTTCGTAACAGGGCACTCCGCCCATCTTCCAGTTCACCAATTACGTCACCAAGACAGCGTCGCCAATCATTCGATGCCCATCAATGGCGAAATGTGCCAATAAATTCCCGCCCGTCAGCCAAATGTTTTCAACATTCTTGTCAAATAAAACATCCATCAAACGAGCGGGCAACATCTTGAAGTAAAATATTATTGATACATTTATGTCGCGAGCGCGCCGTGGTCCAGAAAAACACCGAGCCAATGGAGCGATCATTCGGACTTTGATGACCACCAGGCAAAGTTGTAAATGCGGTGCCGCGATGCCGCTGCTGCAAGCCGAGCGTGCTACTGGATTGGATTTAATGTCTCTGCCCGAATCGGAATTCATACACGCGGGCGAATAACAACGGCAGTAACTACCAGAAGCTCCGTCGCCGATGGTCGCCCATGATGGTGAGCAATTTAGAAAAGTCATAAAATTATTTAATTGCCTTCTTGGAAAAATTTTCATGGGAGGTAGCATCGTGCACATATAGACAAAGCACTAACTGCTGGGCGTTGCAATTTGGGTTGGGAGCTGTTTGGTTGGGAGGCTGCTTCGTAATCTATAAAAGATAAATTTACTATCGATTGGAGTCGTTCGTGCGATGTGGCCACAAACAAGGCGGATGACAGTGATCCAGATGACTGATTGCGGTGGGTCCATCGAAGTGTGGAGCATATGTTTGAAACCCAAAAATGTTGGATTGTTTTGTTCATGTCTTTGACTCTTATTTATTAAACACACCACCGTGCTTTTTATGTTACGCTACATTGTTTTTCTCCTTCATTATGTTAATCGTCCATTAGTCCATCGTCCGCTGGATAATACAAAAGGCATTAGGCCGATACAAATATTTAAAAACTATTTTGTTTCCCTCCCCCTCGGATTTTTTTTGCCAAAAAATAATACTTTGAGGGGGCAACAATATAAAACCCTTCTGGGAGACTTGTACGCGCACCACCCCGCCTGGAGGGATCGATGATCCGATCTCCGACATGCTCTAGAGAACAGCACTCCGTCAACTCTATCTGAACTCACTCAGGTCATCTACGACGTAAAGTTCTCCTTTGGTGGTCAACGAAACGCATTGAGTGGTAAAAGCGCGAAGGAACGCTCTCCGATTCCTTCGGACCGCCATTTTTCTAGGAAGGTTAGTGCGTGGCAAACATGCATAGAAAAACAAAGTACCGTAAGGTCATCTAAAAAGTCAAGATTTAGCAATGAGAGGACCTTCTCGAATCCGTCAACTCGGCTCAATCCACCGTCGAGCTGTGAAGGAAGGTAAACGCTTTTACGGCAAACCTAGTTTCTCCCCCAATCACCTTGACGTTGAAGACCGGACTATATCCGACCCAGCGGAAATTATAAACGGGGACAAGCTCTGGGAATATTTTGGCTTGCTTGTCTTAGTAAGTGGCTATCCAGCCGAATTCAAGAGGTTCATCACCACCAGAAGTTCTTCCCTCAAGAACTTGCAGGTCTCATCAAGTCATTAATTTATCTGCCGCCAAGCTGTCATTCGCCCTCGCCAAGAGTAACGGGAAGTCCTATGGTTCAGATGAAATATGGTAATCGGGCCAAATCTTTCCAGACAAATGGCGACTCAGCCCAATACCAAAGGATAGCGTCTCCTCTCGGGATGCCTTGAAATACCGTCCTATCTAGCTAACCGTCGGCGTCTTCAAAGTTGTCGAGTGGCTAGTAAACCGTCGTTTGCGCGAGAAACTCGAACACCATGCCTTCCGTGCTGGGTACGAAACCGGGACCTACTTTGCCGGTCTAGAAGATGTTCTTCAGAACGCCTACAAGGAGATCAAACACGCCGATTTGGCATCCCTTGACAACTCGAAGAAGTTCAATCGAACCGGGACACAACAAGTACTGCGAATGTGGATTCTCGGGCAACATACTGGCTTTTGTTCGGAATTAATTCAAAAGGCGATCATTGCAAGTCAAGTCATCACTGGAAATCATTCTTCTGGAAACTACCAGGAGGCCATTTGCGTACCCCAAGAGTCGGTTCTAATGGTCATTTGTTGGTCGCCATGGACGGAGTCTTTCGCTTCCTACCACCAAACGCTTACGTTTTCATCTATGCCGACGACATTCTTTTGGTTGTTGTTGAAACCACTCCCGGACACACTCGTATTAAAACGAAATTCGCTAAAAGAGCCGTCTTCCTTTCGGCCATCTCAGACAGATTTAGCGTGACCGCCTTCAAATTCGTACGCGACTATGTATATCGAAGGCTGCCGTACTAACGCTGAGCTTAAGGACACTCCTCACGGAATCCAAGTTTCAAAGTGCTCGCGTTTTCGGGGGCACACCACTCGATACGGAGGTGGCGCCCAACTGTAATTTTTGTCGATTTAGCTTTGCTGCGTCGCAGCATGCGTGAAATAATAAAAATGACAGTTGTGCGTTGCTTCCGTATCGAGTGGTGTGCCCCCGAAAACGCGAGCACTTTGAAACTTGGATTCCGCGAGGAGTGACCTTTAAAACGATCGCCCAAGACACCCATGGACGCAAGTCATTATCGTCAACGTACAACAACCGACAACCTCCGCCAGGATCATTGGGAAGGCATTATGGAGTGCCTGGAAATGTTACAGCCGATAATCCGGTTGGGGGCCATCCACAAAGTACGTCACGCCTCTAGGGGCAGGGGGGTTCAGAGCAGCGTGACGATCCATTCAAAATTTTTAGAGGTTTGTTACAAAAAGCGTGACGAAATGGGGAGGGGAGTTGAAAATCGCCAATTTTTGCGTGACGTACTTTATGGATCTTCCCTTGGTGTCAGTTATCAAGGCCAGAATTTTACCACTTTGGTTCACTGGCGGACGCCAAAATCTGGATTAGTGGGTTAAGGATCGACTTGCCCATGCAGCCAAAGGGACCAACAGATTTCCTGTCTTTGCACCGACCACTCGATTTTCACAAACCTTCGGTGGTAGTTTATTCCGGACTGTTTGCGAAATACGTGGGATGTTGAACACCGTCGAACATGTGATTTGCCGGTGTCCGATGATCGACGTCTCTCGATCCAGCTACGAAATCCCCTCGAGTATCAGAAACAAAACCATCATCGGTAGATTCTGCGTTACACATCCAGTAGGCTAATTGGATTTTATTCGGGAGAAGAGGACTGGTTTTTGGGATGGATAGTAGTCCTGTAACAATTTGTTTAGTGTCTAGTAAATATTTGAATAGTTTCATTACCGAATGATATTCTATCTGTTTTTGATGTGCTAGATTTAAGTATAATGTCCTATTTAATTTTAATCCGTTATCATTCCATAATAAACCTTGATTTTGGAAGCTCCCTAGGTAAGACCTGAAGGTGGCTCTGTTGCAAGACAGACCTGATGGCTATTAAAGGACTATTGAAGCAGAAGGGTTTTGTACATTTTTACAACAGTTTTATCTAGCTCTTGCTCAAAATACATATTTTCAGCCACGTTTAAATGATAATTATCTACTTCCATGAATTTCTTCTTCTTCTCTTCTTCATTGGCATTAAGCTCCTCCACAGTTATTAACTGCAAGGTTTCTTAGCCAAGTTACAATTTTTGCATTTGTATATTATGAGGCTATCACGATGATACTTTTGTGTAGGCGCATGGCGAGAAAAAAAATGAGGAGTGAGAAGTTAGACGTCATTTCTCATTTCTCACTGTAAAAAGTGAGTAGTGTGAGGTGGGTTGTGAGACATCTCACTACTAACTTCGCGCTTCTCACTTATCACTGTAAAAAGTGTGAAATGAGGAGTGAGAAATGCGACGTCTCACTTTTCACTCCTCATTTCTCACTTCTCATTTGTCACTTCTCACTGTAAAAAGTGAGTACTGCGAAGTGGGTAGTGAGACGTCTCACTATTCACTTCGAGCTTCTCACTTTTTTACAGTAAGAAGCGAAAAATGACGAGTGAGAATTGAGACGTCTCACTTAGCACTACTCACTTTTTACAGTGAGAAATGGGAAATAAGTAGTGAGAAGTGAGACGTCTCACTGTTCACACCCTATTTCTCACTTTTCAAAATACCCATTCGGTCATATGACCTATTCGGCCAAATGTCCTGTGACCTAATGGCCAAATGACCCTTTCGCCAAATGACCCTTTCGGTCAAATGACCCTTTTGGCAAAATGACCCTTTTGGCCAAATGACCCTTTCGGTCAAATGACCAATTTTGCCAAATGACCCTTTCGGCCACATAAGCCTTTTGGCTAAATGCCCTTTTCTGTCAAATGACCCTTTCTGCCAAATGATTCTTTCGGCAAAATGACCCTTTCGGCCAAATGATTTTCGGCCTGATAGTCTGTTCGGCCAAATGGGATATTCGGAAAAACAACTTTCGGCCTAGTGGCCTTCGGCCAAATGGCATTCGGCCGAACGGTGCTCGGCAAAACGGCACTTTTCCATCTAAGCCATCCTTCACCTTCAGGGATTCAAATCAGAAATTACTTCGAGACTTCCTTCAGCAAATCTTCCAGGAATTGTTTCATGAAAAGAAAAATATCCCGGCGCCATTCATGAAATTTTCTAAGAAATACCTTGAGGAATTTCTGGGAAAATTTCAAATGAATTTCCTGATGATTTTCGGAGGAATTTCCGATGGAATTCATAGAGGGATTTCTGGAAGAATTTTTAAAGTGAATACTACGGACATTCCTGGATGATAATTTGGGAAAACTCCTAGAGGAGCCCGTGGAAGAAAATTTTGGGAGAACTCCCAGAGTAAATTCTTCTGGATATTCTGGGAGATTCCTGAAGGAATTTAGCGAAAAAAATAATCAAAATAGTTTTCTCAGCTATTTTTTGACGAACTATAGGGGAAAGAGGAATTCCATGTGAATTTCGAAAGGGATTTAAAAATAATTCCAAGAGAATTCTCGAAGAAATTCATGAAAAGTTCTTGTATCTGTGAAATAATCTGATGGAATTCTCATGTTGATTTCTAAAGCAGCTTATATTGAAATTCCTGGCGGAGCGTCTGAAAGCCTCCGAGGAATTTTGGAATGAACTTTCGGAAGAATTCCTGGGGGAACTTCTGGAGAAATTCCCAGAGGAAATTCCTGGAGGAACTCCTGGATGAAGTTCCTCCAGGAATTTCCTCCGGGAATTTCTCCAGAAGTTCCCCAGGAATTCCTCAGAAAGTTCATTCTGAAATTCCTCCGAGGTTTTTAGACGCTTCGCCAATGAATTCCTGGAGGAAATCACGAAGAAATTTTTGGAGGAGCTTACGGAGGAATTCCTGGATGAACTTACGGTAGAATTCCCGAAGGAACTTGCGAAGGAATTCGTAGAGGAAATTTCGGAAGAATTCCTGGAGGAACTCAAGGAGGAACTTCCTGAGGAATTCCCGGAGGAAATTTCTAGAGGAACTCCTGGATGAAGTTGCGAAGGACCTCCTGGAGGAACTAGCAGAGAAGTTTGCAAAGGAACTCATAGAGGAACTCACGGAGGAATTCCTGGAGGAACTTACGGAAGAATTTTTGGATGAACTTGCGAAGGAATTCCTGGAAGAGCTTGCGGAAGAATTCCTGGAAGAAATTGCTAAGGAACTTCCAGAGGAATTCCTGGAGAAACTTCCAGAGGAATTCCTGGAGGAACTTCCAGAGGAATTCCTGGAGGAACTTCCAGAGGAATTCCTGGAGGAACTTCCAGAGGAATTCCTGAAGGAACTTCCAGAGGAATTCCTGAAGGAACTTCCAGAGGAATTCCTGAAGGAACTTCCAGAGGAATTCCTGAAGGAACTTCCAGAGGAATTCCTGAAGGAACTTCCAGAGGAATTCCTGAAGGAACTTCCAGAGGAATTCCTGAAGGAACTTCCAGAGGAATTCCTGAAGGAACTTCCAGCGGAACTCCTGAAGGAACTTCCAGCGGAATTCCTGAAGGAACTTCTAGCGGAATTCCTGAAGGAACTTCCAGCGGAATTCCTGAAGGAACTTCCAGCGGAACTCCTGAAGGAACTTCCAGAGGAATTCCTGAAGGAACTTCCAGAGGAATTCCTGAAGGAACTTCCAGAGGAATTCCTGAAGGAACTTCCAGAGGAATTCCTGAAGGAACTTCCAGAGGAATTCCTGAAGGAACTTCCAGAGGAATTCCTGGAGGAACTTCCAGAGGAATTCCTGGAGGAACTTCCAGAGGAATTCCTGGAGGAACTTCCAGAGGAATTCCTGGAGGAACTTCCAGAGGAATTCCTGGAGGAACTTCCAGAGGAATTCCTGGAGGAACTTCCAGAGGAATTCCTGGAGGACCTTCCGAAGGAATTCTTGGGGGTTACTTCCAGAGGAATTCCCGGAGGAACTTCCAGAGGAATTCCCGGAGGTACTTCCAGAGGAATTCCTGGAAGAACTTCGAGAGGAATTCCTGGAGGAACTTCCGGAGCAAATCCTGGAGGAACTTCCAGAAGAATTCTTGGAGGAACTTCCGGAGGAATGTTTCATTCATAAAATAAACCCACGCTGATCACGCCGTCACGCCGCCGCCGTTAACATTCCAATCCGCGCATAGGTTCAATCTATATTGCAAGCTCCCTCCTATTCGCGAGATGCCCACTAAACATTAGACTAGTGAAGAACTGAGCAGGGTATCAAAATTCACGGAAATAAAGAAAAAAATAACACAAACGCCAAAGCGACGAATTCTTGAACACTCATGGTTTCAAAAATTCAAAAATTCTTGGTTATTATTCTAAACATCGGGAGCATCTTTTTAAGGGCTTCCATTGACCCTTCCATTCCATTGTCCATATCGAGAACATTTCGAACCAATAAATATTCCGAACCTTGGCAGCTGGTTGATGAGCTGTTGAGCTACGTAGAGCAATAATTGCAGAAATTTATTCTCCTAGCGCGAAATTTATCTTTTTTCGTAGAAGTGATTCAAACCAAACAAATTTGTTCCAACACCCGAACGGGAGAATCGAAAACCGCCAGTCCCAGATGTTCTCAGCGACCGTGGGTTCACAGGCGAGCAGCATTCTTCTCCGAACGGATGGCTCCAATCTTTTTAGAGTTTGGGTGATAATTATTTATGTAAATATCCAAGTGGCAGGCATCGAGGTGGTAAAGTGCAAGCCTTATAAAACAAAAAGCGCTACCGTGGCCGTTCAGCGTGGCGTGCATCGTCCAAAGACCGCACCGCGACTGATTTTGTCATTAATTAGAAATTCCGAAGAAAGAAGCCGACCCGGGTCGATATGAACCCTGGGGGACACAATCGAGATATTTTATTAAAGAAGTTGTTTGTTTTTGCACCCATCCGTGAGCCTCGTACTGCTCCGGTCTCCGGCCAGTCCGGGCTGGAATTTCAATTGATGTTTGCCGCGCTGCTACTACCAACGGCGAACCGATGCGACGTCGCCGACGCTGGTAAACTCCCACTTAGTGTTCGACATTGCTGCTGCTGCTGTTGATGATGGTAACATTTTTCGCACGATTATGCAAAATAGCGACCCTCTTCCACCTCCGACTCCGGGCCGTCTTCGACGATGACCCGAATGAGTCGTGCTTATGTCTCATTTAGCTAACTACCGCAGCGTTTAAACCTGCGAACTGCAGATTAACGATCCTGGCTGGCTTCTGGCGCTCGCAAAAGGGTCTTTGACATTTTTGTTCTTTTTGTTTCGGAACAGGAGAAGGCAAAATTAGTTAAAGAAATGATGTCGAAAATCTGGATGAGACTAATTGGCTCTCAAGTGGAAGCCCAAACGAAAGCATCGAAGCCATTCTGAAAGCCAACGACGAAGAGCGTATCTTCCGGGCAGTTATCAAATCTCTTAAAATTCTCAGCGAAAATCGTGAGAATTCGAACATCTTGTCATTTCATCGTCAGAGCAACTTGCATGTGTTACGGTTGTTTTGACGCTTTGAGCAACAAACGAAAATCCGGTAGAGCAATTACGATGCCACTTGTTCGCTCAACAACGCCACGCAACGGTTCGTTCTCCAGCTGTCAAAGGAAAATTGATGTTTCTCGAATCATCCAATCAAAGCTTGAAAATGTTTTGTATGTGTAGGCTAACCTTTAATCCATTACCAAAACATATGCTCAGCGATGGCGCAATGCTTTCCTAATGATGCGCAAAGGTGTAGCAAGTGATCCTTCCTCACTCTTTTTTTCATGATTAGATCGGATTCTATTATGGGGAAACAGACAGAGAAAAGTGCGTCAAATTATCTTAAAGATTGACCCTTTTACACTCCTTTGCTACACCAATGACAATGCGTTTAATAATTTAGGAAACACATTACAACATTTACGAACGATGATTAGCATGTTCTGTTCCTCCTAATCGAGTGCAGATTGATTTGCTACCATCGGATCCATTGAATCGTTAAATGTGACTAAATACACGTTTCGATGTCGCTCATTAATTTTATGTTCTGCTCCCATCGTATATCACATATCGTCCATAAAACGGGCTGGTTGAACAGCGTTGAACTTCTAATCATAGCACGCAGCATTTCCTGGTGATGATTGATGCAGCATCAAAAATTTATACGCCCGATCGTAAAAGCGTTGCATATTGATGATCGTAAAACTAGTGAGATGATGATTTTGTTTTACTGTGATTTGACAGAGAGAATCCCATTATCGTTTTGGCCCTAAGCTGCGACTTTTGATGGCTTATGACGATAGCTCATTTGGCGAATTGATTATTATGATACCTCTTCATCAGTGATGGTGCCAGTGTTGAACGCAAGACCGAACTAAAACAATTCTGCAAATTGAAAAGAAAATAGAGTTTGAGATTTTTTTCTTTTTTCTTATTGTATTCTATCATATTGCATATAGCGACACAACATTATTAGCTTACTGTTTATTGTGGCGTCATTCTATTTAGCATGTAAAACTATGTGCTTTAAATTCACCACTGTTTTGATTTATTATACAATCACTGTGGGACATCATGATCATTTTTTCAAATCAATGGTTTTTCGAAACTATTCGGGGTCCCAATCAACTATGCAGAATCAAGGGCTAATCGTTTGTTTCCACACTTCTCGCATTGCATTTGACGTTTGTATGACAAATAGTATGGGAAAACATTTTTCGCAGGGTCTGCAAGAGGGTCCTAGAGGTAAATGCTGAAGAGGGTACGTTTCTGGAAAGTTATACCGCTTTCAAGATTGATTGCTCGAACCATATGTGTAAAATCGTTTATTCTGCCAGCACTGCTGAACTACATGAAGCAACAATTTAACTAAGTTTTATCTGGGCAAACATTCCTTTACCGGAAAGCTAAAAAGACTGCAACAATGAATGGCGTGCAAGTTTGTACAACTCCCGCGGAGACTATGACAAGGTGATAGACCTTCGTTCCTGTTGTTCAACACTGCGCTAGAAACATTTACAAAGTGATTAAGTTTAAGAGTTCTTTTTTAATTGAAAACAAGTTGAACAATCAAATACCTTTGGAAATATCTTCGAAAATTTCTTTAGAAATGAACATGAGCATGAGCATGAGACCGTGCATTTTGTAGTTGCTACTCGTTCATTTCGAATTCTAACAGTTACCTGATAGAACTAGTCAAGTTTTGTAGGTATAGGATAAAAGATAAAAATGGTATGAGAACCCATTTCCAGGTCTTGCGATTGCTCGAACATGAGAAATATATGGAAAGATACAAAGTAGAAAGAATGAAACGGGCTTGGGATTGAACCCACTACCTCCTGCGTATGAGGCAGATGTGGTGGCAATATGACCACCAAGCCCGTTTTTAGTACATATTGTATAAAACTGATTTCAATAAATACGCGCTAGGATTAAAGATATGTATCATTGACATACATTTTCCATCCCGGAAGTATAAATGCATTGCTTACATCCATTTGATATCTGAGTGTTCTTATGCGAGGCTTACTGAGCTGAAAATTACATTAAGATGTGCTCTGTAGCTTCTTGTTACAGGGTCTTTGGACGCACAGTAGAACAATCACCGTCTATCTTCAGGGCTAAATATGTTTACATTCATAAATATAAAAAAATATCAAAAAATATATGAAGACATGTTTCTTTCATAAAAGCACTGCCGGACAGTGATAGATAGAATGATAAATAGAGATAGAATAGACTATAGAATGGTAACTATCTGCTTAACGTCATGATCTAACAATTTAACTTGTAACACCAAAATTAAGTTGGTTTAGCGACAACATAATTTAGAAAATCCGCACAACTAAATAATGTTAGAAAAAATATTTTATTAGATTCTGCCAATCATACTTTTGATAACTTGATGAATACATCTACCTATCTGTTGCCAGCTCAATCCATCCAAGAGCACGTTATGATAACTTGACGTTTCCTGCGATTTTATATAATCCCTTTTATGCAGACGCACATAGGAGTAAATAAGCCAATTCTTGGCCAAAACTATTTTTTGCGGTTATTTGGGCATGGTATTCCTAGGACGGAGTAATAATTGCCAATTATGCAGGAAAATGCATTTTTTTGGATAAATCTATCCACCTAACAGTGTAAAACCAGGTAAAAATTTCAAAATACATATGTTTTCAAATAAAACCTCGCGTTTTATGTAAAACCTCTTGCTTTCGCTACGCGAACGATTCTAAAATGGCTATTTTCCACAAAGTAGCAAGAAGCCCGTAGCTAAAGCTCTATCCTTAAATGGATTTTCTAACATTTACAGAGGAAAAAAAACATGCTAAATAGCATGCTTTTTACTTTTTTTTCTGGATTCGTTATATGTGGTAATTTATGAACAAATGTTAAAATTTTGTTTTAAAATTATGAAAAATCGCATTTTATTCAAATAGCTCAGAATCTAATTTGCGGACGTTTGCGGACGAGTTTTCACGTGGAATGCTTAGTCCATATCTTGAAGTTACACCCAAGTGATTTATCTTTGCCGGATCTTGCCGTATAGATTAACTTTTCCTCTGAAGAAAAACATAAAAAATAGAAAAAAATAGTGATTTTCAAGTGGTCATCACCTGAAACATAAAATTTATAATTTGACCATAAACATGAACAAAAGGGAGACATACAACTATAATCTACTCATTGTGTACTAATAATAGCTTGTTGATAACATTTATGGTGTGTAAAAATCAGATTTTCCAAATACTCCACAAATAAAGTAGATAAAATACAATTCAATACCTCATTTTTGAGCCCTAATTATATTTTTTTACAAAATTTTGGGTCATTTCTGAAATAGCCATAGTATGCAGAATGTTTTTAAGTATCTAAAAAAAATATAAGAATGTATAAATGTTGAAAAAAAAATTTTGGGTTTTGTCCACGAATTTGTTCTAGTTACTCTTCTGTGCGACGCGCCGACTAAGGGGACACCCATAAATAATAATTTTAAAATCCATAACTACGCTAAAACTTTGCAATTGACGGATTCATCAGATATGGCCACGGAAAACAATTATACTCCTGCTATTTTCCTATAAACGTATTACAAATGCTCCATAAGCCCTTGGCAAATGATGAAAAAGAGATCCATAAGAATTGAAATATGCGCAACTTTTGAAGTGATGATAAAATCCATAATTTTGGCGATATTATTCATGAATTTGGTAATATGATCCACAATGCTTGAAAAGAAGGGCAAAGCTACATCAATTGATACACAATTTTGTTCATTATTATGGATCATATGACGAAAATTATGGATCAAAGTGTGGATCAAACGTGTTTCGTGTCGGACCCAGAATTTTCACGAGATCCAGGTGATGCGTTCTGTTTTGTGCGGTAGGTATGTTAATCAATCACAGCACGGTCCAACGTGTTTAGTATCGGACGTAGTCCTTTCTAGTGATCTGGGTGGGTGTCAGGCCATTTGGCCGGACGGGTCGTTAGGCCGAATTGTTAAAAAAATTGGCCTCAGATACGAGTAGTAAAGGGTGAGAAATGAGGAGTGAGTAATAAGAAGTAGGAAGTGAGTAGTAAAAAGAGGAAAAAGAAAAATGAACTAAGAACTGAGAACAGAAAACTTCTTCCTTTTTCTTCTATCCGTCTTTCTTCTTCTTACTTCATTCTTTTTTTCTCTTCTTCCTTCCTTTTTACTTCTTCCATCTGCCTTTTCCTTCTTTCTTCTGCCTTCCTACTTCTTACTTCACCCTTCTTCCTTAGTCCATCTTCCTCCTAACTTCTTCCTTCTTCTTTTATTCTTCTTCTTTCTTTCTTTTTTCTTCTTCTTTCTTCTTCCTTCATCTTTCTTCTTTCTTCTTTCTTCTTTCTTCTTCCTTCTTCTTTCTTCTTCCTTCTTCTTTCTTCTTCCTTCTTCCTCCTTCTTCATTTTTCCTTCTTCCTTCTCCCTTTTTGCCTTTCTTGTGTACTAAGTATACGTAAAGACTATATGATCACTCCAAAACCAAACTTTCGATAGAAGGCACGGAGACCCATAGTGTTATATACCAATCGACTCAGCTCGACGAATTGAGGTGATGTCTGTTTGTGTGTATGTATGCATGTGTGTGTGTGTATGTGTGTATGTGTACAAAAATTTGTAGACACACTTTTTGAAACTTAGCATTGGCCGAATCACTCCCAACAAGTTTCATTCGACTGAGAATCCTGTCCCATTGTTTGCTATTGAAAATTGGCCAGATTGGACTATGGGATCAGAAGTTATGGTCAACATACTATTTTCTGTGCGCAAAATACGCTAAAAAGCACTCACTCATATTTTTTGGTCTTTTTTTTGCACGAGAAAGGCACCAACACCGCTAGGTGGATTAATCAGGGTTTTTTCACTTCCATCTTCCTTCTTCTTCAGTTTCATTTTTCCTTCTTCCTTCTTCATTTTTCCTTTTTCCTTCTTCCTTCTTTCTTTTTCGTTATTCCTTACTACTTCTTATTTCCTCCTTGTTCCTCCTTCTTCCTCATTCATTCTTCCTACTTCCTTTTTTCTTTCTCCTACCTAGTACTTCCTTCTTTATTATTATTGCATTCTTCTTACTTCACTTCATACTTCTCGTTTCTTCCTTCTTCCACCATTTTTCTGTTTTCTTCTTCTTCCTTTTCCTTTCTCCTTCCTCCTCCTCCCTTCTTCCTCCTCCTTCTTCCTTCTTCCTTCTTCCTCCGTCCTGCTTCCTTCTTCGTTCTTCTTTCTTCCTTCTTTCTTCTTCCTTCTTCCTTCCTCCTTCTTCCTTCTTCCTTCTTCCTATTTCCTTTCTCCTTCCTCCTCCTTCCTTATTCTTTCTTCCTTTTTTCTTCTTCTTTCATCCTTGGTTATTTTTTCTTTTTCTTCTTCTTTCAGAAATAATGTTGCTTCGCACTGCTTCTTAAGGTTGTATACTATTTCGCCGAAAAAAATTTCGCAGTACATTTTTTCGCAGTACGACATTCCGCGGAATGTACCAAATAACCGAAACACACTTCGCGGAACGTACCTTTTGTCCAAAAGACATTTCGCGAAATGTACCTTTTCACCGAAATGATTCGCGGAATGCTATTTGGCGGAATTCAGTTAGAATATGTAATTATCATTGAAACATTTACCGATTTTTGTTCAATTAGATGCAATCCGGGTTAAATTCTTTTGGATTAAGATTTAAATAATGAAAGAAGATAATGATTTCCTTGAATGACCACTAGGGTAGATCACACTGAAAAAAAATCAAAATATTTTTTTCGAGACGTATACCCCCTGAAAATAAAGTTTTTTGCTCCCAGAAGCTACTGTAAAAATTTCAGCCAGATCCGTCAAGTTTAAGTGGATGCTCAACGAGCGTGAAGTTTATATGGGAAAAATCGACTCAATATATGGGAAAATGCATACTTTTCACTTTTTTATCTCTAGGTGGCGCTGTAGTCATGCAATCCCGCTCGTTAGTGACATTTATAATCTTTACCTCATTGTGAAGAGGCTCCCGAAAACCGAGTGATATTATCAAAAAATTAAAAAGTTATAGAATGTAGAGTAAACGTTGGTTTTTCAGCTAGGGGAAAACGCGCCTCCTCGGGCGGGGGAGTAATTTTTTGGTCAACTTTTTTCATCTAGGCATAACTTTTTTGGTTTTTGGAAAAATTACTCGCGGTTTGTCACTAATGAGCGGGACTAAATGACCACAGCTCCACCACCGATGGGAGGAGTAGCGCCTTCTTTAAATGGATACATCTGCCCGGTATAAGGCGAAAGGAGTTGATAAAACTTTCTTTAAAAGAACGCATCTGCCCGGTATAAGGTGAGGGGTAGTGCCTTCTTGAAATGGTTGCGCTGAGGGAGGATATAATGCCATATTTGGTTGTATACTATTTCGCCGAAAAATATTTCGCGGAATTTTTTTTTCGCAGTTCGACATTCCGCGGAATGTATCAACTCTCCGAAACACATTTCGCGGAATGAACCTTTTTTCCGAAAGACATTTCGCGGATTGCATTTTTTCACCGAAAATCATTCCGTGGAATGCCATTTGGCGGAATTCGGTTAAAATAATTATCATTCAAATATTTAACGATTTCTGCTTAATTACAAGAAAGCCAGGCTAATTTAGTTTTTATTTAATGCAAACCCGACCCGTACCCGTGAATTTTTGAATTCGTAAACCCGCACTCGACCCGAACCTGACATACCGTCTACGGGGGTGTCATTGGGTCAAAATGTGGTATTCTCCAAGTAAATGTTACGTATGGCAAATCAACCAAAGGCTTGGCCCAATCTCACCCCTTTTTAGCATGCATTGCTCGTTGCTACGAAAAAGCAAGACCGCTAAATAAATATTCATAAAATTCGATAAAACAACAAACAGATTATCGTAACATGATCACCAGGTATCCATCGATCTAAAATTTAGTCATGTAATAGATTTGTTGGGCATTACTGACACTATTTTAATACGGGTTCATTCGATCAATAGTTTTACATTCAAATTTCAAGCATTATGGTACGAGCACAATTAATCCTTGGAATTTGTTTTGTGATTTCCTAGACGTGAATTTTAATATATTTTCGAACCGTTTGAAGTTTTCATCAAAATTCGTAACAGTTTCTGAGATATTAGGAGTTGAAACATGTTTTGATCGCAGCAAACATTGCGCCTGGACAGCTGCGTTTATTTCTTTGCACCCAATTTTTTCATTTTTCCGACTGAAGACTGAAGAAAGCAAGAAATCGGAATACAAATCGGAACATCGATATTAGCGGTGCTCCAGTATGAATAAGAAAACAGCAACTGCTTCGCCAACCCGACAATGATTTTCCAACTCTATAATTGATGCATTGTCGTCAAGTGGCCCTCCAGGTACTCCCGCTCCTGCCCCAACAATATCCGATCCAGTGGTGGGAGTGTTCAGTTTAGTTTGGCTTCACTTAAGAAACCGGGGCCTCCACGGGTGGCTTTGTCTTCGAATAGTGCGCTCCAGCGGGGAAGATATTCAGAATGTTCGTACGAGGTTTCAACTGCGCGCTTTTAAGGTGAAATGTTCGGAAAATGTTAACACCAATCGGACGACAGTATCTGGATGGAATCATCACCTACCTGAGGTTGCTGCTAAACATCCTGTTCTTGTGGGTAATAGAGGACACAACAGCTCAGTGAGATTGACCAAAACACTGCACAAGTAAGATCCATCCAATTCAATTATTTTTCCTGGACAAGCATTGCGCTGTTCATCTAAGTTTTATTTTAATAGGGTAACGGTACCAATAGTGGAGGTATTAGTAGATCCACAAAAAATTTTTTTTTTAATTGTAATTATGGGAATTTTAAAGCTTTAATATCTTATTCAATAGAAAAACTAATAAATTTGCTAACAAAAACGAGATAGATGTCATTTAACATCAACAATTACCAAATATTACTTGCACCACTATGGGTGCACTGTTCCTTTAGTGGCTGTAAAAATTAATTTTGGTTCCCATAGGAGTGCTATACATTGTTTTCTTATGAGACGCGCCATTATTGGTACAGTTGCACCACTATAGGTGCAAAGGAGTCAATTTTGTTAAGGAAAATCATTGTTTTCGATAGTTTTTCAAGCGAAATATTAAGATAAGTTGCATTTAACAGGATATTCAAGGCACGACGCATCAACTGAAACCATCGTAACGTGTATAAATATGATAAATCTAATTAAAACCCCACTACCTCAACTATTGGTGCTACCTTCACTACGGTTACCCTACATCTGTCTTAATTTAAAGGCTAATTTTGTGTGAAAAATCTTAAGAAATTTGTAAATTTTATGTGTGCGTTGTGTTTGCGCTATAGGAAAATACATATAAAGATTATTAGACTATTAACCGCGCGGTTAGGGAAGATCCATTAATTCCATAACGCAAAAATCGGACAATTTTAACCCCCCTCCCCCCTATATCACACTTTTTGTATGAAAGATCTGAAAATTTGGTATGGATCGTCACACTTTGCCCAACCCCACATGCCCCCTCTAAGCATTACGTAATTTGTGGATGCTCCCTTAGCGAAATGTCCGATTCTGCAGTGCTGGTGAGAAAAATTATAAGAAAATGAAACAATTAGTTTTTTGTGCTTTGTATTGGAAATTAAATGATCGCGCGATTATCTAAATGTCCTGTTCTTTTGTGCGAGTGGATAAATTAATGAGATAGTGAAACAATCAGTTCAGGTTTGTACGTGTTTTGTAGAACGTAGAACGTAGATCGCGTCCTTTTTTTTTCTTCATTAAGCAGAACGATCAACCGGTCATCAAAATTGTGTTCTGCTTTGTGCGGTAAGCAGAAAGATCGGCCGGTCACCGAAATTTTGTTCTGCGTAGTGCGGGTGAGTAAATTAATTAGAAAGTTAAAGTTTAGATCGCGTCCAGACATGTTTTGCTTTAGGAAGTAGAACGATCGGCCGGTCATCGAAACTTTGTTCTGCTTTGTGCGGTAAAGCAGAACGATCAGCCGGTCACCGAAATATTGTTCTGCTTTGTGCGGCCTTAAATTAAAATTACTAGCTTTTTTTATCGATCGAACTACACGCTATACACGGCATACCGTTTACCAAAACGAACCCTGCCACTCTCCCTACCTCATATATCCATCAACTCAGTGATTGCTCGCGGAAGTGCGAGATGACTCGTCGGCTTCTATCAAAGCGAGAATCATGTCAACATACTCCTACCCATTCCTCAATTGACCTGTATTCGGACACGGCCGGCGCTGGTATTGCTTATTTTTGGGTCACCAGTTCTTACACATTGAAGATGATGTTAGTCCCAAACTTCATCTGTTGGTTCTCTGTGTAATTACAGCTGACCTGGCAATAACGGAGGAGCAACCGTGGGCGGTCAATCATGCTCATGCTCATGCTCATTAGGAGTTGAAACATGTTTCGTTTTTGGCCCAATCTTACCCCCTAGGCCCAATGTCACCCCGAACAACACAGCAAATAATTTTTAAAATTCAACGACGTGTAAAATTGCAGCTTATCCCATCAAACGAATTAACATTAAATATTCAATTAAATTTGACTGAACTAGCAAGCACAGTTTAAATTTATTTCGATTTAAAAGATTAGTGAGATCGATTAAATGTTACGTTTATTTGCATGCTCCAAATATGTGCATAAAAATACATTTAAAATCACAACATATTTTTATCTGTGAACGGTAATTTAATTATTTAAGCCCGCACAAAAGCTTTCCCCG
Organism: Armigeres subalbatus; assembly: GCF_024139115.2. Lineage (NCBI taxonomy): Eukaryota > Metazoa > Arthropoda > Insecta > Diptera > Culicidae > Armigeres > Armigeres subalbatus. The sequence continues at coordinate 229,666,013 of NC_085141.1, forward strand.
GAAAACTTAAACTAGATATTTTCTGGTTCTCTTTAAATTGAAAATATGTAAGCCCAAACAACGAACTAGCCTCACAATTAATAAAACTGAATAAAATATTTTTCAGTATTTTATTTTTTAAACCCGTACCCGACCCGTCCCCGATTTTTTTTATCTCACAACCCCGTACCCGACCCGAACCCGATATTGTACTAATTTTTCAAACCAATGCATCTGTTTTTCAAACCAATGTATCTGCTCGGTATAAGGCGAAAGGAGTTGATAATGCTAGCAACCATATAACTAGAGACCGGCGGAATGAAAAACTGTCGAATTAGCAACGTATGAAAATGCATGAAATCGTGAGAATAATACTGGTAGCACTTGAACTTTTTGCTTGCTTTTTACGGATGCAAAATGTAAACAAGTCGAATTGAAAGCGCTTTTGACGGTTCGATTGGAAACAAGATATTTCTAGATAATGCCTTCCTTAAAAGAACGCGTCTGCCCGGTATAAGGCGAAGGGAAGAGGTAATGCCTTCTTTAAATAAATGCGTCTGCCCGGTATAAGGCGAACGGAGGGGGTAACGTCTTCTATAAATGGATGTATTGGCCCGGCATAAGGGGCAACTGAAATACTTCTTCTAAATATTCTGGGAGGCCTTCCTTAGCCGTGCGAGAAGATTCGTGGCTGCCAAGCAAGACTATGCTGAAGGAGGCTGGGTTCAGCTTCTGGCTCGGTCAACAACACTGAATCAACAATTTGACGCCACAATACACGGTTCGAAGCCGCATCTCTCCATCCTCAAATATGCCCCACGCTCGCCAAGTCGTTTTGCACCTGGTCTGCCCATCTCGCTCCCTGTGTTCCACGTCGTCTCGTACCTGCCGGATCGGAAGCGAACACCATCTTTGCAGGGTTGCTGTCCGGCATTCTTGCAACATGTCATGCCCATCGTATCCTTCCGGCTGTAGCTACCTTCTGGATACTGGGTTCGCCGTAGAGTTGTACGAGCTCGTGATTCATTCTTCACTGTCACACACTGTCTTCTTGCACACCGCCAAAGATGGTCCTCGGCACCCGTCTCTCGAATACTCCGAGTGCTTGCAAGTCCTCCTCGAGTATTGTCCATGTTTCATGTCCGTAGAGGACAACCGGTATTATAAGCGTCTTGTACATGACACATTTGGTGCGGTGGCGAATCTTTTTCGACCGCAGTTTCTTCTGGAGCCCGAAGTAGTCCCGACTTCCACAGATGATGCGCCTTCGTATCTCATGACTAACATTGTTATCAGCCGTTAGCAAGGATCCAAGGTAGACGAATTCCTCGACCAGCGGAAGCTGTTCTCGTCCATAATTTTCCATAGCTCTACGCGGTCTATACTGTCGTATGCCGGCTTGAAATCAACGAACAGATGGTGCGTTGGGACCTGGTATTCACGGCATTTTTGAAGGATTTGCCGTACAGTAAAGATCTGGTCCGTTGTCGAGCGTCTGTCAACGAAGCCGGCTTGATAACTTCCCACGAACTCATTCACTAATGGTGACAGACGACGGAAGATGATCTGGGATATCACTTTGTAGGCGGCATTAAGGATGGTGATCGCTCGAAAGTTCTCATACTCCAGCATGTCGCCTTTCTTGTAGATGGGGCATTTAACCCTTTCCTTCCACTCCTCCGGTGTTCAGTTTCCCAGATTCTGACTATCAATTTGTGCAGACTAGTGGCCAGCTTTTCCGGGGCCATCTTGATGAGCTCAGCTCCGATACCATCCTTACCAGCTGCTTTATTGGTCTTTAGCTGCTGAATGACATCCTTAACTTCCCTCAAGATGGGGGCTGCTGGTTGGCTTCCATCTTCCGCTGAACTGACGTAGTCATCTCCTCCGCTGCCTTGACTTTCACTGCATGTACTCTCGGTGCCATTCAAATGTTCCTCGTAATGCTTTTTTCCACCTTTCGACCACCACACGTTCGTCCCTCAAGATGCTCCCATCCTTATCTCGGCACATTTCGGCTCACGGCATGGAGCCTTTTCGGGATGCGCTGATCTTCTGATAGAGCTTAACTGTTTCTTGAGAACGGCAAAGCTGTTCCATCTCCTCGCACTCCGCTTCTTCCAGACGGCGTTTCTTCTCCTGAAAAAGGCGGGTCTGTTGTCTCAGCTTCCGTCTATAACGTTCCATAACGTTCTATAACGTTCTGGGTCCTTCTCCTCCAGAATCTGTCTGCACTCTTCGTCGAACCAATCGTTCCGTCGACTTCGTCCCATATACCCGACGTTGTTCTTCGTTGCGTCGTTAGTGGCTGCTTTGACTGTATTCCAGTAGTCTGTCATTTTTTTTTAAATTCTGAACAATTTCTCTAGGACTCTAGAAAATTCCTGCTCCATGAATTCTGGATAACTGATTTTTCAATCATTCTGGGTTTTTCCATCTCGAAGAATTCTGGGGATTTCTTTCCTTAGGAGTTCTGAGAACTTGCTCATTCAGAAATTATTGGAAATTATTCTACCTTAAAATCTAAACTACTGCAGCACATCCCTCTCTCTCAACCCAGGTATTCCGTTTTCTAAAATTCTCTTGAAATATCTCCCTAGTATTCTGGAGAAATTCTTTTTCAGGAATTGTGGAAGCTCGTTATATAGTTGGGAAATATTCTTACACTAGTATTTTTAGAGAATTTCTCCTTCATAAGCTCTGGGATGTTTCAATTTCAACGCAGTGTTCCATCTTTATAATTTTAATTCATCGCCTGCTGCTCTACAACAATTTTTCGCAGAATTCCTTCAGGGCAGATCAGGGCAATTCCATTCGCACGAATTTTGTTGAAGAAGAAATTAAGATGAATTCCTCCTCTGGTAAATTTCTCGCTCTCGAATTATGGGGAAATCTTCTCCTATGAATTATTGGAAATTTCTTCTCCTTGTATTCTGGGAAATCCCTTCGATAGGACTCCTGAAAAGTTCCTTCTACAAGAATTCCTATGTAGTTGTTGGGGTGGTTGGTTTATGCTATCAGTTTTTTAATTCTTCAAGAATTCTTTATTGATGAATTTTAGGAAGTCTCTTATCCAGAAGTTCTGAAGAATGAATAATACATGTCCCAGAATATCTGGATGGGAAACTCCTGGCAAAATTCCTTCATCAGTTCCTGTAAATTTCCTGCATGAATTTTCTCATCTAATCTATTCTATTGGCATTACATCCCCCATTTGAAAATTGGTATCGAAGCTTGGTGCTCATCAAGCACTTCTACAGTTTTTAGCTACGATGGTTTTAAGTAGATTAACTATTTTTGCATACCTGAGTCATAAAATTAACTCGATGATTTTCATAGACATAGGGCTCAAGGGTACCAAACAAAATTTACACCATGAAATGGATCCAGTCACTTCCTGCATGGCCTTGCTTTGTGGCCGCCAGGATAAGAAAGGCATAATTCACTCCCCGGAGACGAAATGTTAAAGAAATCCATGAAGAGTTTTTAAAAAGAATTCCTGGAGAAATCACTGGCTGAGATAGTAAAGAAATTCCTGAAGATTTGTTTTAAAGGAATCTTAGGTGAATGTTCTCATTCCATTCCTAAAGACTTACTAAACAGCGTACAATATAAATTGTGCTTATTGCCATTAATGCACAAGACATGCAAATAATATTTAAAGAAGGTATTGTTTGTCACCCACCGACGAAATTATAATTTTGAATTGCGGCGATCCGAGCCGCCGCCACCAAGAGCAACCGTGGCGTAGCGCTGGATATGCCACCGCCGCTGCCGGTTTAAAGGGAATCGTCGAACAGGTTTACTTCACCAGGTGGAAGATTATCAACGTAGCGAAGTCCCAAACTATCTTCTTTCCCCCCACCCTCCAAATCCACCAGACTTGTTACGTTTTACTTGAGAGTTGTAAAATAACCCACAATGGTTCAAAAGTGGAAATCTTGGCTTCGCTCTAGACAAAAATATTATTTCCAAGCAACAAGTTAACAAAACAGTGACGAAATGTAAAGTTTGGTTGAGGCTACTGTATTTACTGATCAAACTAGAATGTTAATGACCCTGAGAGCTGAGAAACAAGCTTGCTATCATCAAGTTCTCATGCCATTCTGCGAGGTTTCACTGCTAAAACTTAGAATATTGTACATAATGAGGATAGTTGTTTTCTAATGATGTACAAAAAATAAGAGCTGGCTGAAATGTGACTGAGTAAAAAGGCTGATATAATATTATAAGAATAAAGAACGTATGATCCTTTAATTTGTAATATATGAATCCTAAATTTTACCGCTATTTTAAGTCGTAGGTTAAGCATAGCAAGGTTTCATCATTACCAATTGAACTATTTGATCCCCATTGAAACCGATCCAATTGATTTACAGACCGAGCTTAATCATCACAACTAGCCTCGAATCAATTTAATTCCACCGCAACGACTGCGCACTCAATGGTTGCAAGTAGTGTGCACCAAACGGCAACGATTCGCTTCCAGCGGCCACGAAAACATTCCCGACTGATTACAGACTGTGCTGGTGGAAGCTGTCTATAGCAATTGACTGCTGGCCGTCGCGTCGTCATCGCTGCTGTGCTGCCGCCAGTTTCGCTTTCTTGCACGCCACCAACACAATCCGAAACCGAACCGGCACCAATTGACTGCGGCATGGCGGGGCACTACTGGATTGCAACTCTCCGACACTGATCAACCGGCAAGGGCTGTTTTTTATATTAAAATACATTGCACAATAAATTTAATGAAGGCAAAAATGCCCGAAGAATGAGTAAACGAGATGCAGGCGAGATTGAAAGCCGCGCAGCCCCGCATTGAAAGCTTTGCTAGCGCGCGATGGCTTAAGCTTAAGAATGCAAGCTCGGAGTAGGGGCAGCAAAAATCTCGCGAAACTTAAAAACATGCAACCTTTCACGATGGTGTTTCAGCTGGGAGGAAACTTACTTGTACGGATGAAAACTATTGTGCTCCACTAAATGTCGTGGGATATTTGTTGTAAAATTGAAGAGTTGCAACCAAGTCAAGACAACAACAACTTTGCAGGCTCTGTTTCAAAAAATTGCATATTAAACCCAAAATGATCTATCTGTTTACTGTAATACCGGCAGCCTTTGGGAAGCTCCTAGTCGTTTTGATGTAGTCATGCTCCACTGTGGTAACTATTTTTACGTCAAGTCGTTCTGGATCTATTATCGTTGAAGTCTTCCACTAGCTGAGAACAGTTTTAATTAGCTGTGAGCTTCCGAACATAGGTTTAGGATTACTTGATTAAGCTGATTCGGCAATCGAAATTGTTAGATAATATTTAAATATACGTCAAATTCGAACTAAAATTGAAGATATCTCACTGTTGGCACTTACCATTACGATACAATCATTTTTATTGAAAGGTAACATTCTAAATAGGAGCTTGTACCATTTTATAATCGTGACCCACAATTACATTTGAATTTAAATATATGCGTTGATTAATACAAATCCAAAAGCACCTATAAGATAAGTTCGACTTGCCTTCTAAATGACTCCATTCCGTTTTTTATCAGCTACCAAGTTTCGACCCATTCAGGCACACGTTAAAGCAAATATAGTTACTCTAATTAGCCCCAGGACAAACATGTGCACTACCAGTAGGATTAAGAAATACGCTACCACTCATTGCCCCGTAATGGAGATTGGCATAAAAAGAATCTGTTTATATTCTGGGCTTGCTGCTTAGTGGGCACAATAAAACTCCGGGATAGTTTACTTCCAGATGCAGGATGAGAGATACTTCGCTACGGGAATTACTTTGATTGTATCTCGCTTCATGTGGCGTACACGGAGCGATCTTCCGCGGAAGTTCTTTGCCCAATGGCGCGATACCGTCGACGACGTACGAAAAGAATTCTAATGGTTTCATTAACCTCGCCCATTAGCGCACGGCGTCAAACTGTATGACGGCGAGGACGATACACGCCGCCGCCATCCATTCCAATCGAATGCTGGATGAAAGGGAAATATTTCACAGTCAGTCGGAAGAATGTGAATAATTCGAGGAAATGCCATTCGCTTCGTTTGGTGAAGTGGAGGAGCGAGTGACTGCCGTATTTCGTCGTCCATGTTCATTGTGGTGGAGATATTGTGAACTAATAAATATACACTTGATTATTCTTCCACCATGAATTGAATTGAAAATAATCAGTGTTGGGTTCATGTCATACCATTGGATATGGGGTGGAAGCAATTCCGCTTGACAAATATCTGGGAAATGCGTAGTTCCGGCTTCCCCATACTTCAAGAATACATCAGACATTCAGACCTTAGTAGCATTTATAAGCTTTTGTGTAATAGCTCGTACCTTGACATACTCGTATTCTGATATAATGGGGAATTATCCGGTCTCCAGTAGCCTCCGGGGTCTCCAGAAGCCTTGCGAGCAAAGGCGTAGGATTGCCAATCTGGAGATAACGAGTTCAATTCTCAGTCCGGTCTAGGATGTTTTCGGGTGGGAATCATTCTCGACACCCTGGGCATATCTGGTATCCATTGTACTTGCCACACAAGATACATACTCATGCAATAACGGGCCTAGAAGGATTTCAATTAATAACTGAGGAAATGCTAATAGAATACTGAGTTAAACAGCAAGCCAAGTTCCAGTTGGAATATAGGGCCATAGAAGAAGAAGAAGAAGAAGAAGAAGAAGAAGGAAAATTATCCGCACTTACCGCCTTGTGAAAATTCAGTTTTGGATCACTATCCAATTGCAGAAGTGGCATTGTGCATCTCGACTCGAAACGAGCAAACCATGCAAACTGTCATACGAAAGAGCTATCGAAAGGAGATGCACAATGAGGCCCAGTACGGACGTCTTTTCAAATGGCGCCTACCGTTTTGACTCAAATCCCAGTCATGACGCATATTCAGAGCAGTGGCGTTTTGGCTCCCAAAAGCTTAAATTTCCTTCGGTTTCAGGTACATATGATCAAGATTTCAAAAGAATTCAATATCCTATGGAAAGAATTACACAAATAAAATTCAATTGACTAAAAACGAGTGTTCAGAATATGAGTCATGTTTGGAATTTGAGTCAAGACGGTACTTTGATTGCTTTTTCTTATTGAAAATTGACTTTACTGCGTTCCCTCCGTAAGTCGATATCTCCCTTACTCAATATTTTCTAACATGCATGATATAGATAGAAGTTAGAAGTGAAAAGTGGTAAGCGAGAAATAAGAAGTGAGAAGTGAGAAATAATAAGTTAGAAGTTACATAAAGTGAAAGAAGTCTCCGCTGGAAGATTGTCATAGTTGCGCTTGCAGTTTGTCAACTGTAGAAGTTTCTTGCGGTGGTTTCTGCAAAGCAACTTTTCATTACAACTGCGCGGGCATTTCGGAAGATCTGTACAAGGAAACATGCGGTACATCTTCTGTTTTCTGGATGTGTACAGGATGTCGCGACATAATGAGTAATGCTCGATTTAAAAACGCATTGGCATCTATGAATGCTGCTACGGTCGAACTAAAGGATACGTATCAAAAAATCGTCGAAGAAATAAAGAGTGAGATTAAGGACAGCCTCATCGCTGAGATCAGGCAAGAGATCAAAGGAGGTTTCAACAAGCTTTCCCCTGCGGTACTATCTCCTGTTCCACGGTTCAGGTTCGGTAAAAATAATACGCCGAAAAGAAGCCGTGATGACGAAGCTGCAACATTTGATCAACCGGCCAAAATTCTTCGCGGTGCCGGACCGTCAAACGCCAACGTATCATCAGCCTCTGTAGCACGACCAACTGACAAGCTCTGGATCTATCTTTCGAAAATTTCACCTGATGTATCGGAAGCCGATGTCGAGAAATTGACCAAGGATTGCTTGAATGTGGACGAAGCTACTGTGAAATCTCTGATACCGAGAGGCAGGTAAGTGTCGACACTGTCATTCATCTCTTTCAAGGTAGGACTCTGTCTAGCATCGAAATCGAAAGCTATGGATCCTCTGTCATGGCCACAGGGGATCGAATTCCGCGAGTTCTTCTTCTTCTTCTTCTTATTGGCAGTACATCCCCACACTGGGACAGAGCCGCATAGCAGCTTAGTATTCACTTAAGCACTTCCACAGTTATTAACTGCGAGGTTTCTAAGCCAAGTTACCATTTCTGCATTCGTATATCATGAGGCTAACACGATGATACTTTTATGCCCAGGGAAGTCGAGACAATTTCCAATCCGAAAATTGCCTAGATCGGCACCGGGAATCGAACCCAGCCACCCTCAGCATGGTCTTGCTTTGTAGCCGCGCGTCTTACCGCACGGCTAAGGAGGGATCCGCGAGTTCATTGACGATAATACCCGCACTCAAACTTTTTGGAAACCAGCCCAGAACGTGGATACTGGCCCTGTTATCAGCATTTAGAAGCTACACCCGTTCGTGAAGTCTCTCCTACTGTCGTATCTGTCGTAACTGTCGTATCTACCATTCCGCTACCACTAGTTCTCCGCTCACCGTCTACTTCCAAAACTTTCGTGGATTGAGGACAAAAACAAGCACTCTACTCAATTCACTGCTGTCCTGTGATTTTGATGTCATCGTATTCACAGAAACATGGCTCTATTCCGACATCTCGAACTCCGAACTGTCAAGCAACTACACCATCTACCGATGCGATGCGCACCAGTGTATTTCAGCGTGGGGTGGGGGTGTCCTAATCGCAGTGAGAGCCGAGCTGAATTCGAAAGCCGTATTTCTTGAAGGCAGCGATGATCTTGAGCAAGTTATTGTGAAAGTTATGCTATCACATGAGTCCATCTGTCTGTGTTGCATCTATATTCGACCGCGCAGTCCCGCCGATATTTACGCTAAGCACGGTGAATCCCTTATACGTCTGCTCGAGTTAGCTGACCCTCGTGATACCATGATAGTCATGGGCGATTACAACCTTCCTAATTTGGCCTGGGAACTCGATGATGAAGTACATGGGTTTCATGGAACAAGAACTTGCAGTAGTTGAGTCTTTACTAGCCACAGGACTGCAGCAAATCAATGATTTGGTTAATGCGAATGGTAGGCTTCTTGATTTAGTTTTCGCCAGTGATTCTGATCGAACTGAACTGTTTGAATCACCTGCTGCCATTTTGAAAGCCTTACCACAAGCCATTTGTTTTGACGCTCGAATGTTCCTCTGAAGACTTGCAACTCCCGCAGTCGAATTCAGCTGCACGGAACGAATATAACTTTGCACGATGTGACTTTGATCTGATCAACACTAGATTAACTGCATTGGACTGGACGTGTTTGTCAAACCTCGAAACTGTGGATGATGCTGTGACTGTTTTTTATGACAATGTTTACCAAGTAATTCGTGACATTGTCCCGCTGAAAACCCGAAGAATGTCTACAAAATGCCAACAACCATGGTGGAACCCGCAGCTGCGCAAACTACGGAACCGTCTACGCAAGACCCGTACACGTTATTTTCGTTCCAGGACAACTGATCGGATCGGAAGCGAACACCATCTTTGCCTGCCCATCGTACTCTTCCGGCTTTAGCTACTTCTGGATACTGGGTTCGCCGTAAAGTTGGGCGAGCTCATGGTTCATTCTTCCCGCCACACACCGTCTTCTTGCACACCGCCAAAGATGGTCCTAAGCACCCGTTTCTCGTATATTCCGAGTGCTTGCAAGTCCTCCTCGAGCATTGTCCATGTTTCATGTCCGTAGAGGACAACCGGTCTTATTAACGTCTTGTACATGACACATTTGGTGCGGTGGCGAATCTTTTTCGACCGCAGTTTCTTCTGGAGCCCGTAGTAGGCCCGACTTCCACAGATGATGCGCCTTCGTACTTCACGACTAACGTTGTTGTCAGCCGTTAGCAAGGATCCGAGGTAGACGAATTCCTCGACCACCTCGAAGGTATCCCCGTCTATCGTAACACTGCTTCCCAGGCGGGCCCTGTCGCGCTCGGTTCCGCCCACAAGCATGTACTTTGTCTTTGACGCATTTACCACCAGTCCAACTTTTGTTGCTTCACGTTTCAGGCGGGTGTACAGTTCTGCCACCTTTGCAAATGTTCGGCCGACAATGTCCATGTCATTCGCGAAACAAATAAATTGACTAGATCTGTTGAAAATCGTACCCCGGCTGTTAGACCCAGCTCTCCGCATGACACCTTCTAGCGCAATGTCGAACAACTAGCATTAAAGTCCATCACCTTGTCTTAGTCTCCGGCGCGATTCACCGTTGCTTTGATCAGTCTGGTAAGCATCCCAGGGAAGCTGTTCTCGTGCATAATTTTCCATAGTTCTACGCGGTCTATACTGTCGTATGCCGCTTTGAAATCAACGAACAGATGGTGCGTTGGGACCTGGTATTCACGGCATTTTTGTAGGATTTGCCTTACAGTAAAGATCTGGTCCGTTGTCGAGCGGCCGTCAACGAAGCCGGCTTGATAACTTCCCACGAACTCGTTCACTAATGGTGACAGACGACGGAAGATGATCTGGGATATCACTTTGTAGGCGGCATTAAGGATGGTGATTGCTCGAAAGTTCTCACACTCCAGTTTGTCGCCATTCTTGTAGATGGGGCATATAACCCCTTCCTTCCACTCCTCCGGTAGCTGTTCGGTTTCCCAGATTCTGACTATCAGTTTGTGCAGGCAAATGGCCAGCTTTTCCGTGCCCATCTTGATGAGCTCAGCTCCGATACCATCCTTACCAGCTGCTTTATTGGCCTTTAGCTGTTGAATGGCATCCTTAACTTCCCTCAAGGTGGGGGCTGGTTGGCTTCCATCGTCCGCTGAACTGACGTAGTCATCTCCTCCACTGCCTTGACTTTCACTGCCTGCACTCTCAGCGCCATTCAGATGTTCCTCGTAGTGCTGCTTCCACCTTTCGATCACCACACGTTAGTCCGTCAAGATGCTCCCATCCTTATCCCGGCACATTTCGGCTCGCAGCACGAAGCCTTTGCAGGACGCGTTGAGCTTCTGATAGAACTTGCGTGTACCTTGAAAACGGCACAGCTGTTCCATCTCCTCGCACTCCGCTTCTTCCAGGCGGCGTTTTTTCTCCTGAAAAAGGCGGGTCTGCTGTCTCCGCTTCCGTCTATAACGTTCCACGTTATGCCAGGTACCTTGCTGCAGCGCGACCGCCCGTGCTGCGTCCTTCTCCTCCAGAATCTGTCTGCACTCTTCGTCGAACCAATCGTTCCGCCGACTTCGACCCATATACCCGACGTTGTTCTCCGCTGCGTCGTTAATGGCTGCTTTGACTGTATTCCAGCAGTCCTCAAGAGGGGCCCCTTCGAGCTCACCCTCTTCCGGCAACGCTGCCTCGAGATGCTGCGCGTATGCAGTGGCGACATCAGGTTGCTTCAGTCGCTCTAGGTCGTACCGCGTCGGTCGTCGGTACCGAACATTGTTGATGACGGATAGTTTTGGGCGCAGTTTAACCATCACCAGATAGTGGTCAGAGTCGATGTTAGCGCCACGATATGTCCTGACGTCGATAATGTCGTAGAAGTGTCGTCCATCAATCAGAACGTGGTCGATTTGTGATTCTGTCTGCAGTGGTGATCTCCAGGTGTACCGATACGGGAGGCTGTGTTGGAAGTAGGTGCTGCGAATGGCCATATTCTTGGAGGCGGCGAAATCAATTAGTCGTAGGCCGTTTTCGTTCGTCAGCCGGTGAGCGCTGAACTTTCCAATAGTCGGTCTAAACTCCTCCTCTTGGCCAACCTGAGCGTTCAAATCTCCTATGATGATTTTGACGTCGTGGCTTGGGCAGCTGTCGTTTTCACGTTCCAGCTGCGCGTAGAATGCGTCCTTATCATCATCAGTGCTTCCGGAGTGTGGGCTATGGACGCGCCTTTGCATATCGCCCATCACTATGAAAGCTGTTCCCAGCTCGTGTTGCCGCAGCTCTGGTAGATGGTATGATTATCGTGACATTGTCCCGCTGAAAACCCGAAGAATGTATACAAAATTCCAACAACCATAGTGGAGCCCGCAGCTGCGCAAACTACGGAACCGTCTACTCAAGGCTCATATACGTTATTTCCGTTCCAGGACAACTGAGAATAAGTATGCTGTTCAACTTGCGGAAGCTGAGTAGAACAGCGTGCATGAAGCTCGTTTCCGTGAGTACATTGAGCAAATGCAAAGAGAACCCTTCATTGTTCTGGTTTTTTTTGTGAATACTCGCAAAAGGTCAACTGGCATACCGAAAAACGTCTTCTCATTTTCCTTCATTTATTTAGTCTACATCTAAACAGATAACACTGAATCAACAATTTGACGCCACAATACACGGTTCGAGGCCGCATCTCTCCATCCTTGAATACGCTCGCTAAGTCGTTTTGCACCTGGTCTGCCCATCTCGCTCACTGCGATCCTCGCCGTCTCGTACCTACCGGATCGGAAGCGAACACCATCTTTGCAGGGTTGCTATCCGGCATTCTCGCAACATGTCCTGCTCATCGTGCCCTTCCGGCTTTAGCTACCTTCTTGGTCCGAAGCATTCTTGAGTACGGAGTTCAAATATGGGCTCCTTACCATGCATTACGCATAGAAAGTATCCAAAAATGTTTCGTCAGATTCGCATTACGACAGCTGCCATGGACCAATCCCGATAACCTGCCACAGTATGAGCACAAATGTACGCTCATTGGCTTGCAAACACTCTCCAAACGCCGAACGTATTTACAACGACTTTTTATTTTTGACATGATCCGTGACAACATTGACTGCAGTAGTGTGCTCCGGAAAATCAACTTCCACGCACCTAGCCGCCGATTACGCAATCCCCGATTGCTTTGGACCCCGGTACACCGCACTGCTTACGGTTACAACAAACCACTTGACAGATGTTGTAGATTGTTTAACGATGCATGTTATATGTTTGATTCTAATGTTAGTAAACTTGTCTTCAAAAATAGGATTAAGATACTTTAGTCTCTGTGGTTTTGAACCAAAGATGAAATATATAAATCTAGAAGTGAGAAGTGAAAAATTAGAAGTGAGAAGTAAAAAATGAGAAGTGCGAAGCAAGAAGTGAGTAGAAGGAAGTGAGAAATAAGTGAAAATGTTGAAGTGCGAAGTGAGTAGTGAGAAGTGAAAACCAATAAGTGGAAAATTACAAGTGAGAAGTGAAAAGGGATAAGCGAGAAATGAGAAGTTAGAAGTGAGATGTAGAGAGTTATAAGTGATAAGCGAGAAGTGAAGAATGAAAAATAAAAAATGAGAAATAAATCAATAAAGGTGTTCGAAGTGTGAAGTGAAAAGTGAGAAGTGAGTAGTGGGAAGTGAGAAATGAGATGTGAGAAGTGATAAGTTAGAAGTAAAAATTCTAAGTGCGAGGTAGTAGTGAGAAGTGAAAAGTTTGAATTTAGAAGTGATAAGTGAGGAATGAAAAATCAGAATAGTAGTTAGAAGTGAGAAGTGAAGATAAAAATGAAAAATGAGAAGTGAGAAATAAATCGAGAGAAGTGAGAAGTAAAAAACTCGAAGTGTGAAGTGAAAAGTGAGAAGTAAGAAGTGGGTAGTGTGAAGTGAGAAAATAGAGGTGATAAGTGAGAAATTCAAAGTGCAATGTAGTGAGAAATGAAAAGTTTTAAGTTGGAAGTTAAAAGTGATAAGAAAATTATTTTGAGCTTTTTAGTGGAATGTCTTCACTTGTCATAAGACGAGTTTGTATCATCCCATTTAATTCCACCACTCGATTGTACCTTGACAGATACGTATTTCGACCTCAACAGTAAGTACGAGACACTGAAGACGACCTTACTGTTGAGGTCGAAATACGTATCTGTCACGGTACAATCAAGTGGTGGAATTAAATGGGATGGTACAAACTCGTCTTATGACAAGTGAGGGAAAAGTGATAAGTGAGAAATGAGAAATCAGAAGTGAGATAAAAAGTTATAAGTGAGGAGAGAGAAGTGAAGAGTGAAAAATCAGAAGTGAAAAGTGAGTTGTGTGAAGTGAGCAATGAATAGTAAAAAGTGTAGAGTAGGAATAGAATAGTGGGAAAAGGGAGGTGAGATGTGAGATATGCGAAGAGAAAAGTAAAAAGTAAGTAGTGAGAAGTGAGAAACGCGGATTCAGAAGTGAGTTGTGAGAAGAAAGTAAGTAATGAGGACCGGGGAACGAGAGATAAGAAACGAAATTCTTTCTTTTTTCTTCATTCATTTTTCTTCTCACTTCTTCTATCTTCCATCTTCTTTCTGTTTTATATCTCTCCACTTACTGCTCACTACTCAATATCTCACATCTCACTTCTCAATTAACCCTCATTTGTCACTACTCACATTCTTCTTCTCACCACTTACACTTACTCGCCAATGACTTCTCACTTCTGATTTCTCACTTTTATACTACTCACATGTTACTGCACACATCTCACTGCTCAATACTCTCTTCCGTTTTTCAGTACTCACTTCTCACTACTTTGTACTTATTTCGAACATCTCAGTTCTCGCTGTTCACTATTCACTTCGAACGTTCAATTTTTCACTTCACTTAATAAGGAACCAAATTTCAACTACCGTCAACTGGGGGGAAGATGATCATTTTTAAGACAAAACATGCAATAACAATGTGTGTTTACATTTTAAATCGAAACAAATATTTTCAAAACATGTACTGGTATACGTTGCAATATTCAACAACTTTAGTTTTCTGAAATGCGTTCGCATTTATTAAAATAAATTAAATTATCACACATTTTTTGAATAATCTGGTTTGGGGTGAAGTTGATCAAGACAGCTCTACTAAAACAATGATGACCTAGTAGTCAAAATACACTAGGTTATTTGTATGAATGTTGAATTTACTACGTAAAGAAGTCAATATTTGAAACGAAAATAGCGCCATTTATGACTATCTCTCTCTTTCTTCCAAAAAATACATTTTCATGATTATAATCGAAAAACTCGGATTTCTATCTAGCGTTAACATTACTTGAACGGAGTATATTGTTGACTATCGTTTCTTAAAAAAATGGCACTTTTGACTGACACTTCAAATGATCATCTTCACCTCAATGATCATCTTCCCCCCAGTTGACGGTACTCGGCCAAGCGGTATTCGGCCAAATATAAATGTGTTCCCCATCTCGATGCCTCCCTAGCTCGATGGTCCCTTCAATATCGAGTAAGGGAGAGTTCACTGTAGTATGAAGAAATTATTTTTTTCATTTAACTGGTTATGGCGCTTCCCCATTGGGCGCAGGTTAAAAGAAAACCTACATAGCTAGAAGGAATACTCAAGAGCTTCCACTCAACGAAAGCCGCATCTTGATTAATCGCCCCAATAATTAGTAAGTCCAACTTTCTTTGGCAGTCTATTATTTATGGTGATAAACCGGTTGATGCATTGGCGAATTTAGGTGTTTTTGTGGAATTATTTATAATCGAGATAGTTTTACATGCGAACGCTTTTCAAAATTTAAGAAACAGTCAACTTTTTAGAACTCTAGTGATAAAAAACGTAAATGCCATTTTATTTACCCAAATGTAACTTGTTTTCGTTGGTATAAAAATTTGCCTGTTGGATGAAATTTTTTTTTAACATTTTCAAGACTTATGTCAAATCATTATATAACAGTCGCCTCTCCATATCTCGATATTGAAGGGACCATCGAGATAGGGGGAGATCGAGGAATGGAAGGAAAATTGAAATGGATACTAGATCCAAAAAAGCTCGTTGCTATGAAAAACGACAACAAAACAAATGCCATTTCTTGTTGTTGATCTGTTTGTTATTGTCCAAAGATGGTCTAGTAGCCTAAAAATTTGAACATATCGACATTAGGAGAGTGAATCCAGAACAAAATATGATCAGAACACATCGAGATAGAGAGATATTGAGATAGGGAGGTTATCGAGATGTAGAATACCCAAATGTATGTAGATTGAAGGGACCAAGGAAATCATCGACATAGGGAACGATATCGTGGTTTAGAACATCGAGATGTTGAGAGTCGACTGTATATATGCAATAGTCATTTGTATCATATCAATACATGAATGGCACTAGTCTTGGTGATTGTGTCTTCGCATGTGAAAACATTGATCACATTCTTTTAGTTTGTTCCCGATATGTTTTACCGAGCAAGCAACTCACTGCACGGTGTATTTGTCTGAAGAGGCTTATTTTCAAAAAATCAGTACCTTCAAAACACTCACTACACGAAAGTATAGGATTTCCTCTTTCACGTAAGTGCATTTTTAAAATGCTCTATCGGAGGTCATTTTTCCATACATTTTTGGGGGGTTTAATCGGCTATCATTTGAGATTTCTATGGAATTTGCACCAAAAATAGTGAAAAAAATAAAAATTGTTCTAGATCCCCCGATAGAACATTTTAGTTTACCCACTATATGAAAGAGGAGAGCGTATGCTTTCACGTGGTGGGTGTTTCAGAGATACTGATTTTTGAAAAATAATGTTTTCCCATAGAGACACCGTGACTGATAACATTGTCAGCTTAGGCTACCCTATATCAATATCCTTCCGCGATACTCTAGCTAATAGAAATAAAATAATAATGAAAAATAAGTCCATACTCCTCTGATCACGTGCTGCGTACACTGATAAAGATAATGTGCTGGATCGCGAATGTGAGCAAACACAAGCCTTGATTCCATGGAAATTGTCTTATTTCTGTTCAACTTTGAACCTTTATCTATTTCTTTGGAAAAAATAGCCCGTAGTCTGTCAATTTAAATAGTCCAAGAAGTCATATCATAACCACATTTTCAAACCACACAGCTACAAAAAAATGTAATTTTGGATTATTTTTCTTCTTACGCACATTTGGTGCATAAATATTACTTACTGTTACCAATTCGAATTCAACACCCAGGCAAAAAATGTCTCGAATATCATAATACATACTGGCTTAACAAAATTTGCTGACGTGCGACTAAAGATCGAGTGGAGCAGAAATCACTTTTACGACCTGCATAGGCCACTGCGGCCTTAGTATGATAATGAATAAATAATAGTTTTCCCATTATGTCGCAACATATTATCAATGACCAAATTCCTTCCTTACCAACAGATCCATTGGAATGTACGCAGCTGTTCACTTTCTCCTGTTTCATTCAGGTGACAACATCGATCTCCTTTCTAATCTCCAAAATCACACCGCTGACGGCAATACACATCGCGGATGAACTCACAGAAGAAAACACAACCAGATTGACCTGCGAACGTGGAAATAGACGTCAAAAAATAAATAATAGCTCAAGCTTTTTGTCAGCAGGACCAATATTTGGGCAGATAATTACGGTGAACGTAAATTCGACAGATGACAATTGGAATCAGACAGCCGACGGAACTGAAGTCCCCGTCGAGCGTTTGAGGTTGGGCTTTTTTATGGCTCTCTACTTATTTGGAATTAGTCTTCATAATTCGAAAGCCGTTAAAACTGTCCAACAAGAGAAATACGTTTAACGCGAGGTGACTGGGACAATGGTCTTATCAACAACATCACACATGTGACGATTGACTACTGACAGTTGTCCACTTCTTCTAACGGATTAGAATAGAGAATTATTGCGCTATAAAATGATTGATCAAATCCCCAAGTGTCGCTTCGTATAGCTTCTTTTTCTCCAAACTAATCCCTAGCTGTTGATAGGGATTTTCTTGTTGTGCTCGGCTTCTCCGTGCCACGGCCAGAAAGGAGGAGATTTTGGACAGATGAGGAAACCGATTTGAGTGGAACTCCGGGACCGATGCCCGGCTGCCAACGGCTTAAATGTCCGATGATTTGCTAAATATCGTGTTCCACTCGTCGCCGACGTATTTTGAGCTTGGGTACGCCCTCGGACTGTAGGCAGGTTTGTTTCTCTATTTCTTGTGTGTGGGTTCCGCGTCGACTGCGCTGATCTGACCTGTTGTCTTTGTTAATTTTTTACGACTCTTTTCTCCGGCAATTACCGATCATAAAACTGATGTTAATTTTGTAATCTTTTACTCCGTTCTCATTCTGTTGCTACTTTTGCAGCATCGTCGAGAATATTCGTCTGTTTACGATCGAATAAATGTGAGCGCGATACAGCACGCTGGCTTGGATCACCGAACGCACCGCGGATCAGGTGGGCTTTGGAACCCACTGGAAGCATTAGAGGACGCATTAATCAAATGTTCTCGATCGGGAAGCGCAAAAGAAATTGCCGAAATTGCTCGGTGTGAACAGGTAGCGTCAGGTTTCTGCAAATAAAATTAGGCGCCCGGTTTGATGGGAAAATATTATAAAATAAATAAGCTTACATGAATGGTCAGAGACCATTAATTTTGCCTACAACGATATAAATTTACAGTAACATTTCCATCAAACTGTAAAAATCGAAAAGAAATATGATAATCATGGTCCTGTGAGAAGAGACTGTTGTTGAACCAGGCTGCAGGTGTGCCTTATGGAGCACGGAGTTCAATGACCGAACGAATATATTCAGACGTGCTGGGAAATACTTGAGCACTGAAGTTGGCCAAGTGAAAGTTTAATAGCACGAACGAAATTTTGCATTAATTACTAATTGAAAAATGATAATGCATGTTTGTTTCAAGAAAGATTTTTACCCAATGAGGAATATTGGTGCAATATTCCATCGACTGGGTAAGGTTAAATTCTGGGTAAGGTACTTTCAGATCCCACTGAAAGGAGAGTACTCAACGGAAGTATTCCAGCGTGGAGAAGGAGTATCTTGGCGTTTTACTAGCGATACAACACTTCCACCATTTCGTTGAGAGCACTTGGTTTAGGGTGGTTACCGACGCCCGAAGCCTCTTATGGCTTTTCGCGATGGGTGTAGACTGGCGATACGATACGACTGGCAACCGTACGACATCGAACTGGAATATATGAACAGGAAAAATAATATCTTGGTGGACTGTCTGTTGAGATCCGTAGAAACTATTTCCACCGTAGCGGTAGACAAATGATATCAGGAATTGGTATCTAATATTGAGCTAAATCCAATAAAATATAAAGAATTCCGTATTGTTGATGGGGAGATTCTACGGTATTGCAAAACTAAAGATAGAATGGAAGACGTGAGGTTCAGGTGGAAAAAATAACCTCAAGATGCAGAGCGCCCTGAAATCATTCGAAAAATTCACGAGGAAGTTCATCTAAGCCCAGAGAAGACGTTATTTGCCGTACGGCAGAAATTGTGGTGGCCGAAGATGCGCAAGGACGTTAAACTACAGTGTCAGACATGTGTGAAATGCCAAATGAGCAAGGCAACGAATCAAAATAATACGCCACCGATGACCAAAAGAAAGTTACAGAGCATCCATGACAATTTCTAGCGATGGATTATGTTGGTCCATTGCCACCCTCTGGAAAGGGAAGGAGTACCTGCAGTTCGTGTCAAACACGTTTCAAGACCTCTTGGAGAAGTATCACGCGACACACTGGAAAACGCCATATTATCAGCCGCAGGTGGATGACTCGGAAAGAGTAGAAAGAGTGACGGTACTATCAACTGTGCTTCCATAAAGAGTAGCCATAATGAATGGGCGAACAACCTACAACTGCGCTTATGAAGTGGGAACCTATAAGTGAAAGAATAATCGTTGCCAGCTTTAGAACACGGTTCCGGAACCTTACTATAATCCAATGTTATGCGCCAACCGATGCTGCCGATCTGCAAGACAAAGAGAACTTCTACTGCCAACTCAATGTCGTCGTAGATAGAATCCCGAAGGGTGATATCAAGATCTGTTTGGGCGACTTCAATGCGAAGATCGAATCCGACAACTCGAACCATGAGCGCATTATGGGACGCCATGGTCTCGGAGAAATGAGCGAAAACGGAGAGCTGTTCACATAATTTTGTGGTAATAACGACATGGTTACCGGGGGATCGTTCTTCCCTCATCGACCGGTACACAAGGCCACGTGTGTATTATGTGACGTCTTTACATAAAATCAAATTGAGCACATCTGCATCAGTCGAAAATGTACGGAATGAACGTAGTGCTGATACCGCGTCTGGCCATCACCTCCTCATCGGCGTAATACGCCTGCGCATTGAACGTATTCGTCAACAGGAGGAAAGAGTTGGACGACGATTCAACACACGCCGACTGGAAGATGTCGCGGTGAAACGGCCCTTCGTTGAAGAACTGGAGACGCGTGCTGCAGATATTCCGGAAGGTGGCAGCGTGGAAGACCAATGCCTTCATCGCCACCAGCGAGAACAATCTGGGTGAACAGCGCACCCAGAGAAAACAATGGATCACCGATGAGACCTGGAGGAAGATAGAGGAGCGAAGATAAGCCAAAGCCGCGATAGAGCGATCAAAACCAGAGGAGCCAAAGTCTTAGCCCGTCAACGATACTCGGCTCTTGAGAAGGAAGTAAAACGCTCATGTCGACGGGACAAGCGAGCGTGGGCAGACTGTCTGGCCGACGAAGGAGAGTGAGCCGCCGCAACCGGGGACATTCGCCTCCTCTACGATATCTCACGATGCTTAAGCGGGGCGAAGATGAATGCAACGATGCCTGTGAAAGAGGCGAATGATCAGTCATTGACCGACTAAACTGACCAGCTGAAACGCTGGTTCGAGCACTTCGAACAACTTTTTCAAGTGCCAGTCAGGCCATCACCACCTCGGCATGATCTGCCTAGGATTCGACGTATAACACGCGTCGATACCGAAGCTCCATCACTGCTAGAGATTCAAACAGCCATCCAAAGCATGAAATCGAATAAAGCCCCAGGGGTCGACCGCATATCAGCCTAGATGTTCAAAGCTGACCCCATGACATCCGCTCAACTACTGCATAGTTTATTTCGTAATATCTGGGGCACTGCAACTTTCCCGGTCGACTGGATCCTAGGTATCTTAGTGAAGGTGTCCAAAAAGGGTGAACTCATTGTATGGAATAACTGGCGAAGCATTATGTTGCTGTGTACCGTTCTCAAAGTACTATGCAAAGTTATCCTAGCCCGGACTCAGGAGAAGATCAATGCGACTCTCTAAAGGCAGCAGGCTGGATTCCGTGCCGGAAGATCCTGTGTTGACCATATTGTCACGCTCCACATCATTCTGGAGCTGGTCAACGAATTTCAAGAGTCCCTTTACTTGGTATTCATAGACTACGAAAAAGCTTTCGACCGTTCAATCACGAGAATATGTGGGGCGCCATAAGACGCAAAGGGGTTCCTGAGAAAATCATTGGCCTCCTCGAAGCTCAGTACGAGGCCTTTTCGTGTAGAGTGATGCAAAATGGGATCCTGACTGACCCTATCCGGGTCGTAGCTGGTGTGAGGCAAGGATGTATTCTATAACCGTTACTGTTCCTCATCGTAATCGACGAGATTCTGGTAGATGCGATTGACCGTGAACCAAACCGTGGGCTGTTATGGCAACCAATAAACATGGAGCACCTAAACGACTTCGAATTGGCTGATTACGTTGCATTCCTCGCGCAACGGCGCTCTGATATGCAGAGTAAGCTCAACGACCTTGCCGAGCGCTCCTCTTCGGCAGGTTTAGTCATCAACCAGTGGAGAATCACTTGTCATAAGCATAGTGAAGACATTCCACTAAAAAGCTCAAAATAATTTTTAGTAACAGTGGAGAATGTTGAAAGCTTCCAATATCTTGGTAGCCAAATGACGTCAGACGGCGGTACCAAGATCGACATAGGCGCACGGATCAAGAAAGTAAGGGCTGCCTTTGCGAGTTTAAGAAATATCTGGAAAAACAGGCAGATAAGTGAACGCACCAAAACACGAATTTTCAACTCTAACGTGAAATCTGTGCTGATATACGCTAGCGAAACATGGTGTGTATCAGTGGAGAACACTCAACGGCTGCAGGTGTTTATTAACAGATACCTGCGGTATCGGGCCTGGTGGCCTCACAACTGAATCTCAAACAACGAGCTCCATCATCGTTGTCACCAGAGACCGATAGCAAAAAGAAATTCGGGATCGGAAGTGGGGCTGGGTCGGCCACACTCTACGTAGGGGCGGAAACGAAATCTGTAAACAAGCATTAGACTGGAACCCAGCGGGACATCGCAGTAGAGGCAGACCCAGAGGCTGTTGGCAGCGAAGCCTCAATAAAGAAATAAAAGAAGTCGACCGAAATCTAACCTGGTAACAGGGTAAAGCGATAGCCGGGCAACGGGAGATCTTTCAAGTCGACCCACCGGAGGTGTACACTGTACAGGATCCATAAGTAAAGTAAGTAAAGAACAACCTACAGCGAATCGCAAATGCTGTCTGAAACTCGTTTCACAGTACAACACAATATACGCCGTATTTCCTAGTGTTTGGAAGAAACCAAGTGTCCGACGGCAGAGAGTATCGCCAAATGCGGGACACGAGGTCTACGGAGAAAGACACCCTGGAGCCTGAGAAGAGGCAAAGCCTACTGGAAGAAGTGAGAGAAAAATTAAAGCAGCGTATCAAAAAGATTAATCATATTACAACTTAAGATCAAACTGACCAGCGTATTCGGGTTGGGGAATCCGTTCTATTGGCTATGTTGGCACCGAAATATATACCAGCAATTGTCAAGATAGTTGTGGGCAGTCATTGTTATGAGTTGGAGGCTCTGGATGGAAAACGACTTGGCATTTTCCATTGCAAGTTTTTGAAAAAGCTTGCCAAGCCAGGTGCTCCGTGAATTCAAAATTTGTTCAGTTATGTAACTGTCTCAGACAGCGGCAACAAGGCAGTAGCAGCCCTGGTCTCACAAAATAAAAATAAAAATCCCAGTCATGACGCTCTTGGGTGGCACCCAAGAGTTACTATTACACCGTTGAAGCTGCGCTCCGGACAACAAAATGTTATTCACCATTGCAAAGTTTAACCCTGACTCTCGGGTCAGTCGCAGCCCCAACAAAAACCTCTAGCTCACTAGGGGCATCCTTTTGGACTGCCATTCAGACTAAGAAGAGGTTTTGTAATGTGCTGAAAGAATGGTGCTTTGAACAAAAATGCGAAGAAAGTTGTTGATTCCAATTGCAAACCAGACCAGAAGTCAGAGAGAGCCCTGAAGATTTTCCCGGGCGATGATCTTTAATCAAAAGCCAAGAGCCGTAATGCATTGACGAGCAGTACATGTATGAAAGTGAAATTCGTGAGTCCGGTAGTAGGGTCTATCAGACGCTGTTCGAAGCAAAAACTCAGAAGTTTTTCTTCAGAGGTGAACAGTATTGAGCATATTCCCAAGTCAATCGAGCGTCAACCTTTTAAAACAAATTTGTTTATAGTACCAAATGTACTGTAAAAAAGAAGAGAGGAGCTTTGCTCCATGGTTTGAAAATTTACCATTGATTATGAACAAATAAAGGGTACCGTGCAAACTCAAACTTCGGACGCTTAAGCACTTTCTGATATGCAGTCATCCTGTTTACTCAAATTTTAAATCACACCGTTTAAGTTAGCATTGTAATCACTAAGTATAGTATTCATCTTTGACCTACGTATTTAATATGTGCAAGATATTGCGAAGAATGTTTGCAATTTATGAAAATGTCCGGCTTCTGTTTGATTCAAACCTCGGACATCGGCGGGGTTGGATTCATATTTCGGACACAAAGATTCAAACTTCGGACACCTGATTACACAGTATCGGGAAGAATAATTGAAAACAATTCTCACTGCACCGCTCAGACTGTCTTTTAATCATTTCGTCGTATTGTTTTAACATGTCTAATTAGAATGTAACTATTATAAAACAAGCAAAAATTATTAGTCCTTCCGATTCAGCTTGACGAAACATTTCGATGAAATATTTCAGAAAATTTCCCATACGAATTGAAGCGTCCGAAGTTTGAGTGTGTCCGAAATTTGATTATCCACGGTACTTTCATATCACTGAATAATGTTAGTGTTGTAGTTCACAAACATGATACTTAAGATTAAGTGTTTTATTTTCAAATTTAATAGTTATAAATGTGTTAATGTTGGCCCGTGATGTTGTTTCGTCACCATCCCTCAGTGTAGTCGTCCATGCCCTTCCATCTAACATTACCTAAAAATATAAATAAAAAATAAAACGAGAATCAATTCGCGACTACGAAGGTAAATTCTTCACGCACAGTCTGACAGTGTTCCTTCCTCTTCCGCACAGTCTGACAAATAGCAATGTGTTTTGCCATAAGAGTGAGTAGAGGCATTACTTTCCCAAAGATCCCATATTTTTTAAACGCCTCTAAGTATTTTTAAAATGTAAAACAAAAGTCGAAAAAGTGCTGTTTTTAAGATTGGCCTAACATTTTCCCGATTTTGAACGAACATCGGTTGAAATACGTACAGCATTTTTTCGATTTTTGTTTACGATTTTTAAAATAGTTAGAGGCTTTGAAAAATATGGGTTCTTTGGGAAAGTTAACCTTAAATAAGCCAAAGAATCAACTGAGACAATAAAACGAGATACAATTTTTGACGGGAAAGGTAAATTGGAAAGACACTTCCATGGTGTTATGATCCTCCTGAATCTTCTTCATTCTACAAGTTTCCAACGTAGGCGATCTGAACTACAAAAACATATAAAGAAATTATTACTTACAGTTAAATTACCACTATCCATTCACTTTTTCAACCAATGAACCCATTTCCCGTCCGTAATTAGTGATATAATTACCTAAAACATGTACGAAAATAATAATTACACTGCACTACAGAATGTTTACTTTCTGTTTGACGTTTCTCTTAGTGAGTTGAGTGGGTGTATTGGTGTATAGGTGTCATGAGTGTCCAGAGAGGATATCTCGGGTACTTATTCAAAAGGACGTATGTGATTTTGTAAACAAAGATTCAAACGTCGATTTGTCCAATCTGATGACACTCTCAGGCAATCCAACACCACCAACAGGTAGCCGAAGGCTTCCGCTACCTGTCTGTATTGATGGTTTGCGTGGGAGTGCTATCAGATTGGACAAATCGACGTTTGAATCTTTGTTTACAAAATCACATCACAATCACAATCACAATCCTTTTGAATAAGTACCCGATATATCTCTGAGTGGCGTAATAGAGTGGTCCAATATTTTTTTCATTGAATAGTATTTCTTGATAGCTGAGGAAAAGCCTCGGCGTTTGAAATGTTATTGGAATGATTGTTTGGGAGAATTTATTTTTCTTATGCATGTGTTAGTGAATGCTGGAATTCTCTCTGGGATAGTAGCACGACTATCTTGTCAAGTTATTGATATTATATTGATCAGCACGTGTTGCTTGACTGGGCCTTGCAGATTATGGTTTTTTGGACTCGACGACCATGGCATGAGTTGCTTGATTATCTGGGAATCTTGACTAAGATGACTGGAGCTCATCTCGCTTACGGCCGGCAGAGGCTCCCCGGAGGGAACTGCTTGTTGTGCTTGAACGAGATACTTTTCCGGTTGATCGGTTGAGGTTATGATCACCGCGGGTCCACCGCCGGGAGGGTTCAGAAAACTTTGCCGATGGCCGAGATGCAGATGTAGCGGATCTCTTCCGATCCTCGAAGGATATTAGTGGGTATTTGAGCTTCCGATCCACTAGAAAACGATCAGAAAATTGCTGGTGGATTTGCGTCGCACACATGGGATTGGGGGGCAGAGAAGCCTTCTGGCCTCTGGCGGTCTGGAACTCTTCACGGGTGTTACTTACGAGTAAAACGCCCAGATTATTCTTTAAAATTGGGCCAGGCAAATGTGTCGATAAGTATTGTTATCCTATACGGTAACAATAGTAAGATTGGCTTCGACTTCTCATCCGCAGCAATTTCATCGTGCCACAACCTGGAGCGTCGACCCCACCAGCAGGTCATCGACTGGGTCAGTAAGCCACAACCAACCGATGAGTCATGAAACCTCTCTTAAATTGGAATGCAGCGTCCAAGGAGCGCGCCGCAGAGTAATCTTTTTTTGAGCCAGTCGTAGATCGATGACCCAAAAGTGCTGCTTGTGCCGAAATAAATTTTGCAAGTCGGAAAGCCTGTCGATTATGCGTTTCTCCAACCAGAACTTTGGCAACAAATGTCGCTTTCGCGTTTCTCTTACGCTCCTGTCGATACCAAATATACATGTATGAGCCCGTTTTTTCACCACCAGAAATTACTGCCCCTAGCCAAATTTGTCAATTAATTGTGTTTAATGTCACAGCGCGATATTGTTTGTTGTTTTCGAGTCACGTCCTCTTTGCGAGTTTGACTGAGGTGTGTTTGCTCATTGATGATTGTCTGTGAGAGGAAAGAGTCCGCCGATGATGAGAGCGTCACTCAAGCTTAAGTATTAGGTGCTGATGGGCTCTCACCGATTCTTTGAGTGTATAATGTGGCTGTACAGTATAGATGTGAAGTAGAGTGGCCCAGCCTAGTATGGGGAGAAAAAAAGTTGTCGGATTCTACGGGGCACCCCCCAGGATTTTACCTTTGGGTAAGAAAATCATTCTCTGAAAATTTCAGCCTGATCGGTTATTGCATAAGCTGGCGCAATTCATTTGAAGTTAATATGGGGGTTCCAGCCGAAATATATAAGAAAATACACCTCTGTTACTATTTCGTACAGGAAATAGTATGGAAAAGCCCGATTGAGCCCAGATTTGCAGGAATTGAAGTTAACATGCCCATGAATAATTCGACATAAAATTCTACTACTTCTAAATAAACTTTAAATCAGTTTTGGGCTGATTTATTTGGAGTTGGGTTGAGCACTTTGAAATTCATTAATTGCCATGAAAACATACGCATGCAATCAAAGGTGCCTGCGATGCGTGATTTCGCGCGCACTGAAACATACCCAAGTAACAATTCTGTGACCGTTGGGTTTTATATGAATTTTAATAAGGTTTTATTGTGGGAATAATTAAAGCCCATTGTTTTATGGTGGTCATAAACGATGCTATCGAACAAAGGTTTTATATCACTCTTGAGATATCCATAAAACTCTTATAAACCATGTTTTAAAACTAAACTTTTAGCTAGCTTTGAAGTTTTGATAATAGTTTTATTATTGCTTTCAAATGCGTCATAAAACCAGTTTGGGTCACTGCTTTAAAACAACTCAACGTAACTCGATCTATTCGCCATGTTGAATTTGGAAAGCAGTGTTGCTGTATAAATTATACCTGAATCATGTAATAAGACGCATAATGAGATTAGCATATTTTTACCGACATAATGTGGGTGACTTGTGTTTCTGATAAACTTAAGATGCTTCTCATCTCCCAAATTTAAAAAAAATAACTAAACAGCGACAGGTAAAAAATCCCCTGGTCCTAAGAATCTCCGGTGTTATCCAATAATACCAATAAAGGTTTGTCAAAAACAATTCCATTTCTGTCAATATTAATTATGTTCTATGAGCAGGGTTATTTGAAAATTATTCAACTGTAACTCTTATGTTTTGATATTGATTTGAGAAATGAGACACATACATATGAAATGCTGTTAAATATATGCACTTAATTGGATTGTGGCTTTTCATGAGAAGCCGATACGATGAAGAATCATTTTAATTCACGATGATTTCTAGTTTCCGGTTTCTAAAAAAGGAAGAAAACACGAATGAGTAATATTCCATATATTCGTAGATTCACTAATTTCAGGAAATTACTAGCATTCGTGGATTTCTTATACGGATCCGCAAATCCACCGAGAGCTTTTATTTCCACAGATTTGGCATCGTTGCCCGTAGGATGAAAAAGTGCTTCCCGCCTCAGCCACTAGGCTGCATGTTATCGAACCGAAGGCCATCTGTTGTAGGGAAGTGTAATCATGACAAAGTTTTATAGCATGTTTAAAACGGTCATGAAGTAACCAATGAGAATTATTGAGGTTATCACAAAAGCCATTGAGCCAGATTTTTGTTTTCATAAAAAGGAATGTCGCCATGTTGAAATAATGATCAACGTCATAGCTGTGATTGAAAAAAATACATCAATTTCGATCAAATAGACTGTTTTATAGTGGAATTAAATTATTTCTGAGGTTTTTTGATAGAAGCATGATTACTTTATTACAAACTATTTGAAATTGAAATATTTTGAGTAGTTTGGAAAATTATTTTATTTCTTATTTTCATGTGATTATTAGATAATTTCGAAGCGCGTTAATTTTAAGCTTCTACAAACTCAATATTCACGATAAATTTGGTTGCGCATGTCATTCTGCTGTATGAACTACTTAAATAATGCTACATTTTCAACATCAAATCAGAAACATTATTTTCCACACATCAGATTTACATAGAGGA
The DNA here is from genome assembly GCF_024139115.2 of Armigeres subalbatus. NCBI lineage: Eukaryota > Metazoa > Arthropoda > Insecta > Diptera > Culicidae > Armigeres > Armigeres subalbatus. The sequence goes on from NC_085141.1 coordinate 229,694,192, forward strand.
CATTGTTATCTATTGAAAATAAAAACAAAGGAAATCGAATGGCAATAAATAAATTCCAAAATATGAAATTGAAACAGTTTTATTGTTACTCTTATGATGGTCACGACAACCTCTTATAGAGTATCAACAAATTCAATACAATGTTTTATTGTAGTTTTATTACTACTCTTAATACGGTTTTAATAACTTCTTCTAGGTTGGTCCATTAGGCCGGAAGGCTATCTTAATGATGTCATGAAGAGGTTTTGGTGGAGTTATAAGTTTTATTAGCAACTGGTCATGAAAACCTCTTATAGAGCATGATAAATCTTAAAATGTTACTTGGGATAAGTAACAGCATGCGCGCCACAACACATATCGGAGCTACCTTCGATTACATGCGCTTGTTTTCAAGGCAATTAATGAATTTAAAAGTGCTCAACCCAACTCCAAATAAATCAGCCAAAAACTAATTTAAAGTTTATTTTATCATAGTAGAATTTTATGTTGAATTGTTCATTGGCATGTTAACATCATTTCCTGCAAATCCGGGCTCAATAAGGCTTTTCCATCCAATTTCCTGTACGAAATAGTAACATAGGTGTATTTTCCCATATATTTCGGCTGAAACCCCCATATTAACTTCAAATCAATTGCGCCAGCTTATGCAATAACCGATCAGGCTGAAATTTTCAGAGAATGATTTTCTTACCCAAAGGTAAAATCCTGGGGGTGCCCCGTAGAATCGGACGACTTTTTGTATCCTGGGCCTGTGAAGGTAAGATGGACCCAATTTGGCACGTTTCGTTGTTGCTGGCTGGACCAATCCATAAATCCTTATCGTGAAAATTTAAATGGACTCTGTAACCGTTCGCGAATTGTTCTAGAGGTGATTTTAAAATACGGTGTCTTAAGCGTCACTCTCGAAGAGACACCCGGTCGTGCTCTCTATTTGCCCGACTTTTTCAGACCCTTTACCTCTGGGAACTCTCGAACTGTCGCTGACTGCTGACTCCAAAATTACTTACGTTTAAAGGCTCCCCCAGAACTAAGCGATTTCATCGCCGCGACGGCGACAACTTGTCGCCGCGATTCTATCGTTGGGTCGCTGCAGGCAATGTTCTATTTACGCTTCCATACCAACGATGACAAAATCGCTGTCGTCAAGCGATAGAGTCGCGTCGCGACTGTCGCATCGCGTGTGTTTGGGGGAACCTTAATATTTACTTCCCCACTTCTCGCGAATTCCCCACCTACCTGAACTCGCTAAACCCGCTGAAAAGAGAACGGAAAGCAATCTTCGAAGCCAACTTTCGAACTGTAGCCACGGCAAACGCAATGGGAGTGAACTTTCCCAGCCCCGTGAAACGCAATACAACTAAAAACTCAAGCTAACTTCTTCAAATCACTTAACGACATTTATTCTCTAATTCGGGTTGGACGTATCGGTACGGAATGGAAAAAAAAGAGCTAATCATGAAAACCATGAAATAACAAGCTCACATAACTGCGCAGGTTGAAATTACTCCGCCGATAAGATGGCAACGATGTCATCCGACCAGGTTGTGGCGATGGCAGTTGATTGGCTTTGCCGCAGATGCTGCAGCTTGGCGCGCAGCGATGAAGTTCGAGCTCGAGCGATATGGCCGAAACTAAGGATGCGGAGCGAGTGGCGGCTGGACGTAAGGCTTCCGATTTCGGAATCGAGAATGGTCCGGATTAACCGTTCCCTCAAGCTAGTAGCTTCTTTTCCTTATCGACCCGGCTTCGCGTACCTTTCCGGTTCACCGAGCGAGGAATAAAAGAAAAAGTACTAACCATCGGCTCGGGCTCGGTCTAGCGTACGACTATTTACGACGTACGGGGACCGCACTCTCGGGAATGATCCACGGGAATTTGCTTGGGGATCTTAGCTTCGACGGTTGATTGGCGACCGCCAAGTTTTCGCTTTTTGACGAGCGACTTCACTCCCCCTCCGTTTGACTACCTTTACAGGCGGGCCTTGATGACGAAATGGCGGGCCCTGTAGATGCCACATGTATTCCCGTACCCGACTCCGGTCCAATACACAAAATCCAGCTCGTACCAAACAGCGCAATGCGCTGGAAAATCCAACGCGAATGCGTTTCATTAACAAAACTTTACATTTAACATTATAATTCGTTTTACCTTTTTGTACGTTTCACTAAATAACACAGTGTTCACGGAATTAAAAAAATACGTCCTAATGACGTCTGCTACGTTAACTGTTAATTTAGAAATTTGATTAAAATAGACACAGAACAATTCACTCCAATCACACTTTACCTCTTAGTCAAAACTAGCATAACTAAACTTCAAAAACTAAAAAACGTAATTTACTCGCAAACACTTTTAATCATCAGTTGATCACGAAATGATCGAGTTTTTGTCTGAAAAAAGAAGCTTTGCAAAGTCGTAAATTCTAGACCAACATTTGAAAAGGGCGTAACAGTCAAAATTTATTCCTTCTGATTCTTCGTCCACATATATAGCTCTATTTGTGGACGAAGAATCAGAAGGAATACATTTTGGATGTTACGCCCTTTTCAAATGTTGGTCTAGAATTATTTTAAATGTGCGCCAAATAAATTTGAAATCGCGACAAAGAGTGCGCGCCTTCGGTGAGTCGATAAAAACGAGCACATGAGAACACTACAACAGTACATGGCCAATTTCTATTTCGATAATTAATAGTTTAGTCAAGACACAAACCTAGTAATAGACATACACATAAAAATTCTAATTTCTCTTCGTCCGGTTTGCAAATGATTTACGTAGTATTTTACCATTTAATTAATTCCAAATAATTTATATTTGTGATTTTACTTAAAAAGAGAGAAACGTCATAAATTACTATTTCGACTTAGGGCCTTTACAAATATTTACTTTTTGTCCTACTGGTCTCCGAAAGGGGGTGGGGGAGGATGATAAAAAATAAATATTAAAATGAAAAAAATAAAAAAAAATCCTCGGATTTGTTAAAGAATGTTTAGAAAATCCTCAAAATTTTCCGAATTTTATTATGTTGCCCCTCAAAATATTATTTTTTGGCAAACAAATCTGAGGGGGGGGGGAGACAAAATAGATTTTAAATATTTATATCGGCCTAATTTAAATATATAAAAAAAACGTAAAACGTTACAACTCGCCTTCAGAGAGTCTTCTGCGGGCAAATTAAATTGGGCCGCAGTCTCTCTTGTGGAGTGATGCTTAAGCCATCTGCTTTTTGAAGACGGATCGATCTGTGCTGGTGAATATAATCAAACCAGAATAATTTGTGAAATTTGTTCATTGTCGTTGACATTTTTCATGAATTGCAAATGGTCTGTTAAAACTATTTCAAAATCAACATCCGTTATAGTCAATTTATCTTTTTTTCATCCATCAAGTCCAAGTCCATATAATAGCGCTGTGACATGCTTTTAGTTCCGCATCAATTACAAGCATTCCGAATCGATCGAAAACTGTGTTACATTCTTCACACGAAAACTGAATCGTTTCCTTTCGCTAACTCGATGCCTGATTGACAGAAACAGATGAATAGCAAAGGTCAGCTCGTTTTACTCAGTAGCCAGAGTAAAACAACGATTGCCGGCCAATGCGGGGACATACACGTAGCTAACACGAAATTGAGATCGAATGATTGAGAGTGCTGCTTGAATTTTGGCTACCTGCCCATAAACGCCCCTTGTGTACATTATGGCGGGCGTTGGGAAAGAGTGGGGCAGACTGGATCGCCAGATAAAAAAAACACTGCACGTTGTTACGGAGCGGAACAAATCTTCCACACCATTGGATCTCCAACCAAGCTATGCAACCGGTGATTTATAAACAAAAAACGACAAGACCGCCTAAAACCAAATTCCGCGCCGACAGCCAAATCTGAATGGCACGACATGCCAATAACCACAAGGACACCCAGCAAACGATTCGTGCCTTCTGACATGGTCCAACCAACATCCACTCATATTGACACTTAGACAATGCGTATAATATCTGTGGCCGGTCGTAAAACCGATCCATTAATTAAATTTGGAACATGCGCCGCCGACACATTCATCACACAATAAAGCAATCGGACACCGCAGGCCACCAAACAACGCAGCGGCGGTGCACCGCGGTATGGTGAGAAAATAAAACGATTGGTCCAAATCTTGACAAAGCCATTCATTTTCAATTCATACTGCGGCGTAAAATGTGAGACTGCTTATTTAGATTTTTTTCTTCCAGCCGAGGAGGAGAACATGTCAATTCGAACAGGCTAAGGTCAAGATTAGTGGCTGCTGGGTTAAAAATAGTGCGAAAAAGAGTATGCTGATTGAAATGTTCAATTCGATCTGTACAGGCAAAAATGGCTATTGCTGCATCATATCGCGCGAAGAAAAAGATATTTAAAGTGAGTTAAAATTATTGTAACATTTACTGACCATTCATAAATTTGATTTTTGCGTGACGTAATTGACGGATACTCTCTTAGAAGTGTTAGGTTTATGTCCTTCAAAAAAAAAACTCGGAGATCATAACAGTTTCGAGCACAGTGTTACATCATAAACTTTTTTATGTTCTAACAACAATTTACTGTGGCGTTCAATATTTTTGCATGCTAAATTCCGAACGTTCCCAATAGAAAAGATTATGGATTGATGGGTTTCGTCATTAGAATGGGAGGCTATAAAATGAGCTGCAATAAAAAACGTAAAAATTGCCGTAATCCAGTTTAGATCGCTCGTACACTCCCAGCGCAGCTTGAAGAAGACACCGACATTTTTATGATTTTATTTACTTTCCGAGCTTCACCGTGGAGCTGATCCTTGCCCACCCCCTGATTGCCGGCTTATTTCCCATTTCAAGAGCTCATCATGGTCAGGCAATTCCTATGAAATATACGTGTGTCGCCTGGGGTAAAATAACAAAAGGCAGAACAGAAGAATGGCACTTATCTTTTTATTACCTCACTTTCGCCTCCAGATTTCAGACCCTGCCGAGCGTGCAGCAGCCAATATTTTGGCCTCGCAGCGAATCGATCATCATCACCGGCATCATCGGCAGCCTGAAGACTTCTGTACATGACCGCCCTTCTGCCGTCCGGCGCGCCGTCCTAGGCCCTAAATATCGCACCGGTATCAGAGGCGCAACCGGCAACCAGAGCGTCTAGCCTTCGTTTGTTGTCTTAGCGTGCTTCACATTTTTCATTCCAGAGCTGGATCCGGAGGGATGTAGCGCAGGCCACTGAAACTGATTATTGTTGCCGTACCATCCGTCTTTGTTTCCATCTTTTGCCTGCCCTCACTCATCAACGTCCCTGTCGCCGATGCACTTTCGGCTATGGCAGATTGTTGCAGGCAGACGATCTACTGCCTGCTAGTGGTGGTTAATCCTATGATTACTGGTTTACGACCAGCCAAGAGCAGACCATTTTCTTCCCATCATCAGCATCGAGCTATCGAAGGCAACGCATCACTAAATGAGGGACAAGTGGACAGGTTGCTGCTAGTAGGGTGACCATAGTGGTGAATGGGAGCACTCGTTATCTTGAGATTACATTTATTTTACTTATATCCATTACATTTCAATTATTGTCACCAGTGGCTTTGAGAACATAAAAAAAAAAAAACAAAACAAAAATCGAAGAATACATTGTTGGTTGAGTAGCAAACAACTAAAATACAAAAAATAAAGCCAAAACGTTATTCGCAAAAAAAAAAATGATGAATGGTAAGGACCCTAGAAATGGTTTAATTAACACTTGCGACAATTCGCATTTTAATTCGTTCATTTACTTTGTTATATTTAGGTGATCAAGTGATTCATTAACTTTTGGTAACCCTGTCCCTGTAGCGGCACGTTTTGCTCGACTTTATGACGATGCAACAACGGTTAGTACCCACAGACTGTCTGTGGTACGTTGCCTCAGGCCTTTGTTTTTACTTTTGTTGCATCCATCCATCGGTGATTATATAATTTGGGTTAATTTATATCTTTGAACCAAAAATTTATTGATTTTTTCGTTTCTGCTTTCACTGATGACTTCAGTGGAAACGATTTCGGTTAAGCTTAGGAAATTATGTTTCCGTGTAAACATTCCTATTCAAGAACCAATCCGAGCCACGATCGTTCATTCATCAGTCTCGCATATCGTGAGAACAAAGTTGTGGTAGTGACTCATGACACTAGGTCACGAGACCGTTGAAAAAGGTGATTACGTATTGATAAATGCATCGAGTTCTGCAGATTTTGTAATATGCGATATTTACTAAAACTTTATGAGGAGAATTTGCTGCTTACGCTAATTTTATCAAAAAATCTTTTGGAGACAGTTGCACTTACATTTTGGTAAAATGATTGACTTAAATTTGAAGGCAGAATACTTGACCTTAAAATATTACCTAAATTATGCAAATGATTCATTTATTCAGCTCATATCTAAACAGATAACACTGAATTAACAATTTGACGCCGAAATAAACGGTTCGAGGCCACATCTCTTGCGCCCCACGCTCGCCAAGTCGTTCTGCACCGGGGCCGGGTGGCATTGCGCATCTCGATTCTAACGAAATTCTGTCGAATAGAGCATATGTGGCGTTATGGCTTTCGATTCGATCTCGAAAACAAATTGTCGTTCGAGTATGTTCGAGAGGGTATAAGAATATCGAGATGGTTTTGGAATCATGGAAACTCGATAGCATACCGGAAAATGACTCAAGTCGAATGAAAAACAGACCGCATTTAAATCACTAGTCACTTTTATAGCTTTCGAATGTTGTTATTTCTTGCTAATAGTTTTTAATTCTATTTGTTATTATTTCTGTACGCGAAGAGAATAAATATTTTTTATTGTATCTCGAAGGAAGGAATGTCATTAGTATACCTACTTTTATAAATTACAGACAATATGCTCTCTCTGATTATCCCGAAATCCGCGTAAAAATGACTTCAATAAAAATCTGATTTCAATATTTCCTGGCGATATCTAAGTAAAATCCGCGTAAAAAACGAGTATATCACAAAATTCACGTAAAAATAGTTGGGTGCATTTGTTAAGTGCATTTAAGTAAATCACATTATAGGAACATTAGCATAATTTCTTATTATATCTTTCTTTAGCTTTTAATTATTTCGTTCAAAATAAAACGTTGATCTGTGGAATAAACTCGAAAAAACATTAAATTTATATTATTTGTCGTAGCAATATCTCAATTGACGAAACAAACTGGCATATTGTCTTAAGCGGTTGCAACTGCTAAAAAAAAATCTATTGATTTTTATAGCCATTCAACATAAATTGACTTGTATATAAATTAACTCCCAATCCATGCACTGAAGTGTGCTTTTCGAATAGGCAACATACCAGACTAAAGTGAGCAGATGTTCCGGATTCAGTCTACATGTCCCGCATTTGCAGACGTCCCGGAGAACGTCCCGCATTTCATGTTTAATCTGTAAAGTCTAGAGAGTCTGAAGACTGGGTGGAAAATGGGAAACTTTAAAAAGTCAAGTCGTGTCAAAAATATTTATTGTCAACTTTTTTTACATCTTACATGTTACATACATTTTCAATAGATACAGCTTAATGGTTTTCTTCTTTAGAAACTTTATGATTTCAATCTAGGTTTTTTCGTTACGTTTCTGCGTAACAATTTATGCTTAGGCTTAGAGCCATGGTTTTCTTACTAACTACTTTGTACAACTTTTATATACACTAATGCTACTATATACATTAGAGTGGGGCGTCATGGTCATTTTTTCAAATCAATGGTTTTTCGAAGCCATTCTGGATCCTGAACAACTGTGCAGAATTTGGGACCGATTGGTTGCTTCCTCGCTTTCCGCATCGCGTTTGAAGTTTGTATGGAAATTAGAATGGGAGAACGTATATTTTTGCATTTCTACTACTAGAGGTTTCAGTTCATCGTAAACCAAGTGGCACATTGCGTTAAAGTATAACTCAAAGGATGCCGAAAAACTTTGTTTGCTGAAGAAGACACGTTGCTGGAACGTCCACGAAAAAAGTTAGAACGCTTCGAAAATTGAGTGTTCAAACCATATGCAAAACATCATTTATTCTGCCAGCACTGCCGAACTATGTGGAGCAAAGCCTTCGGCATCTTCTAGGCTATATGCTAACGTATTGAGTCACGCGATTGATGATAAATTGAAGCCGTTAAAAGCAAAAATGTTGAAAAGTACGTTTTCCCATACTAATCTCCATGTAAATTTAAAACGCGTTGGGACATGCGAGGTCACAACCAATCGAGCCCATATTTTGCACAGTTGATTGGGGTCCCAAAACGATTCAGAAAAACCTTGATCTCACTTGATCGGACGAATTTTGCGTTTTTCCATACAACTGCGCCCCACTCTAATATGCATCTACACTACTCTTCACACGTCGTAAAGATTTCTAATCAACTCGTAATTAGAATTTAAGGATTTCTGGCGAAATTTTTTGCATTGTCTGTCTATACTTACGTTTACTTTATAAATTTCATGAAGTTCATCAATTCTAGTAAACCTAGATGCGTTCAAGATAAGCCTAAGGAATTTGTTTTGTATTATTTGTAATGTTTGCTTGTGTGCCGTTAGAACACATTTGCACCACAGTAGTGGAGTATTGAAAAAACGAATTGATGCTGCGAATAGGGCCTTTTACAGATTACGTAACCAGCTTAGGTCCCGCAACATGCAGACGGAAACGAAATTTGCAAACCTCTGAGTCTACCAGTCAGGACATGAAGCATGGACATTAAAAGAGGCGGACCGTAGAGCTTTGTTTTCGAGCGAAAAGTGCTGCGTACAATACTCGGAGGGAAACTAGAAAATGGTGTGTGGCGCAGACGCATGAATCATGAACTGTATCAAGTATAGGGGAAACTGGACACACGAGATCCCCGGGGACACATGATCCCCCCCTATTTTCTCAAAACCTAATAACATTTTAATACCACTGATATGTGTAAACAGATCCGTTAGACAGATAATTGAATCTGAGTTACATTTGATGTTAGTTCCTTCATGTATATGGGTTTTAGAAAGGTTTTATTATTTTAGCGTTCTCAATTCTTTTTTTCTGCAAAGGTAAAAAGTTTAATAACTTTGAATATATCCAACCAAAACGTGTCAAATTTTTTCTGGACGTAGTTTTATTATTGCAGAATTAAATAAGCCCATTGAATTGTTAATTGCTTATTTCACATTGATGGAGAATTAAACCAAGATGAATAAAAAAATTAATTGAAGTTTTTAAAATACTCAAGAAATCAGTGGGTGAAAAATAAGTACTGTAATTTAGTTGTACTTTCTTTTTTAAATCGGGTAAGTTTTTAGAATCACTATTTTCATCTTATTTTATCGCAACTGCATGTCTTCCTAAAGAACTTTTAACAATAGGCTAATCCAATCGCTTCTATTCAGTATTTGAAAAGCATTTGTGTACTAATAACATACACGTAAATATAATGTTTCAAGCAAGCGTGACAGTACCACATTGATGTATGAAGTCACCAGCCTGATAGGATTACGGTCGTGGTATTGGTAGCAGTATGGCGACCGCGATGTATCACATACCTTTTTTGTTGGTTCCTTAATAGGCACTCTCTGATATTCACAACTGGTCATGAGTTTTAAAGTGCGGCTAATTTGTTAAATTAGAAACACAAAAAATAGATTAAAAAACAACAAAGATTTATTTAGGGGAGGAGGTTCGGTTGTGGGCACCGTTCGGTTATGGGCACCCCTATGTATCTTTTGACAGATAAGAGATGCTGTCATTCTGACAACCGTCATTTGTTTGCTATAATAGCATGATATTTTGTGCTCAATATCAAACCGGATGGGCATCTCTACTTTAAACTAGAAACAAATAAATTTTTCGTACAAGAAAAAACAACACGAAAGTTTTGGCCTTTTTCAAAGTGTCATAAATTAAAGGATTAAATTCAAAAAGTGAGTTCTAATGCGTATTTACACAGTAAATTTAATCTATTGGCCCAATGTCGATTGCCATCAAAATTTTAGCGCGAATTTTTTTTTCTTCTCGTTCCAAAAAGGCTGCGAAATTCGGTTGTGGGCACCTTTATTGGTTCGGTTATGAGCACCCCCCTATTTTATTGATAAATCATTCAATATCGTTTTACTTGTCCCTTAACTTATTTTTAATAACGTTTTAAGGCAGTTTTGCCTTTCTCGTATACTAAGTATACGGTAAAGGCTATATGATCGCTCCCAAAACAAACTTTTTATAGAAGGCCCGGAGACCCATAGTGTTATATACCGATCGACTCAGCTCGACGAATTGAGGTGATGTCTGTGTGTATGTGTGTTCGTCTGTGCGCACCCACCCAAAAAAAATGTCACTCATTTTTCAGATACTTATCCTTAACCGATTTACTCGCAACAAGTTGCATTCGACGCGGGATACTCTGCCATTGTTTCCTATTGAAAATTGGTCAGATCGGACTATGGGCTCGGAAGTTATAGCCAAAATACCACTTTTTTATAGAAAAATTGAGTAAAAAAATGTCACTCATTTTTCAGGCACATATCCTTAATTTACAATGTTATGAAAACTCATATGTGAATATGTACGTTATGTGGAAGATATTGATTAGGAAAATGTATTGGAGGTAACCACTTTCCCTTCGATGGGACTCGAACCCATGACCCAACAGTACGCTAGACTGGTGCTTTAACCAACTAAGCTACGAAGGACCTCCGTCGGCCTTCGCAACCTAGCGGCTACTGAACGAGCTCGAGATTCCCAAATTGGACGCATAGTCAAATCACTCGTAATCCATTTCTCAAGCCAATACTTCCACATGTGTATTGTACACATCCACATTAGAGGAGCGTGAGTATTTAGAATGTCTGGCGGCTATACACATTCTTCATCAGCAACGGTACTGACCAAGTGAGGTTGTGTAAGCTATTTGCCAGTCGGTCGTCAAGCTCAGACCCGACCGCATTGCGTAGGCAAGTAGCCGCTAGGTTGCGAAGGCCGACGGAGGTCCTTCGTAGCTTAGTTGGTTAAAGCACCAGTCTAGCGTACTGTTGGGTCATGGGTTCGAGTCCCATCGAAGGGAAATTGGTCACCTCCAATACAGTTCCCTAATCAATATCTTCCACATAACGTACATATTCACATATGAGTTTTCATAACATTGTAAATTAACGTCCAAGTCGGGTGGTTTAATCCCCGGAAATAGGCAATTACCTTTGATTGAACATATCCTTAGTCGATTTACTCGCAACAAATTGCATTCGACGCAAGATACTCTACCATTGCTTCCTATTGAAAATTGGGCAGATCGGACTATGGGCTCAAGAGTAATGGCCAAAATACTTTTTTTATAATGCACGAGAAAGGCACCATTACCGCTAGGTGGATTAATCAGGGTTTTTATAATTAGTTTGACATTATTGTTCGAAATAATGAGTTTATTTAATATTTTTGTTCTTTGGGCATGTCTAGTTATTATACACACACTTTTTTGGAACAAAGCGTTGACCGATTTGCTTGCAACAAGTTGCATTCGACGGGGAATGCTTTCCCATTGTTCCCTATTGAAAATTGGTCAGATCGGACTATGGGATCAAAATTTATGGCCAAAATATTATTTTTTGAAATGAACGAGAAAGGCACTATTGCCGCTAGGGTGATTAATCAGGATTTTTTTGACTGTGATGCATACCAATAAAACGTAAATCAATGAAAAATTAAAACCCATTTACCTAAAGTGCTATTTAGACCTTTCTTATGTGATTTTTTCAACATCCTCCTTAATGCACCGAGGGAGGCATCATCACTGCTAGGTGAATTGATTTGAGTTTTTTTAGCGTCTCCTGGCTTTTAGAATGAATAAACTATTCCTTGTCTTTAAATCATGCTTCTTTATTTTTAGCTAAGTTTTCAAGGGTGCCCACAACCGAACCACGAAATGAAAATGTCCAAAAATGTCAAATTTTCTAAATTGTCAATATTTTTTCTAAATCGATGAAATCATATTAATTTCTTTGCTAGTAGTAAGGTTATAAGTTTAGCTTTCGATTGCTATGCAAATGTCGACATAAGATCAACCAGGGCCAAAGTTATGAACCAAACACAAAAGGGTGCCCACAACCGAACCTCCTCCCCTAGTATTTAGGTATCGATCATCCGGATTTGGTATGATAACTGTATCAGCCACACAGAGAATCCTCTTGGAAACTTCATGGTTGTCGTGATATGACCCCTGTCTTTCAGTGGAGTGGATTGATTGCATAAATAATCATCATCATGCCAATTTGATAATTGTTACTGTTACTCTATTCGAGAACCAAAATACTTGCCTTCTTAATACCAACAATATTTAATTTTTGCACTACTGTTTTAACATTAGACTATAAATAATTGTTAGGATTTGAAAAAAAAAAATTGGCCTTTCATCAGTTTTGAAAGAACCTAAATATGTTTAGCTCATAAAAGGGATGAATTCCCCTCGATATGGGGATCAAGTCTCACGTAAGTTTTAGAAATGCCAAATTTTATAACTTTTGGAAAAAAACTAAGTAAAAACCCAGATTAATCCACCTAGCGTTGGTGGTGCCTTTCTCGCATTTAGTTAAGACACCAACCTTATATGGGGTTTATATGGTCCGATGTACCATTTTCTTCATAACTTTGAAACGCAATGACCGATCGTTATAAAATTCAATAGTGATCAACAAGGCTTTGTCCCCTGTCGAATGAAACTTGCTGCGAGAAAATCGGTCAAGGATTACTATACGAAAAGTTGTCTAATGTTTTTATAGCTTTTGTGCACACACATACACACACACATACACACACACATACACACATACATACACACGGACAGACAGACATGTGCTCAGCTCGTCGAGCTGAGTCGATTGGTATGTAATACTATGGGTCTCAGAGGCTTCTATAAAAAGTTCGTTTTCGGAGTGAAATGATAGCCTTTCGGTACAACTTAGTTGTACGAGAAAGGCAAAAAATCGATTTTTTAATACTTTCATGAAAAAATAATTTCTTCCAATGATGTTGTTGAATAACTAATTAAATTGTTCATCAAGTTCACCTTAAATCGTATCAATTTAAGCATTTTACATCGAGAAACATCCAAAATAAAAAGTGGGGATCATATGTGTCCAGTTTCCCCTACAAAGAAGAAAATATTATGAATCGTAAAAAATATGGCAGACTTCAGTGGGCTGGTCACTTAGTGTGAATGTCGGAAGAAAGAATAGCGAAAACAATATTCAACAGAGAACCAGATAGGGGCAAGCGACTTCGTGAAAGACCACGAACACGCTGGCTGCACGCGGTGGAATCGGACCTGGGGACCCTGAACGTTCGGGGAAACTGGAGGAACATCGCCCAAGACCGACGATTATGGAGCTCTACAATACGCCAGGCATTGGTGATGATGATGATGATGATGGTCCCGCCACATACCCCTACAAGGGTTTGAGCTAGACGAGTTATTTTTAAGATAATTAATTGATATGCATTTAATCGGATTTCCAAAAAAACGATCCGATTTCTTATCACAGATATAAATTTGAATATTTTACATCACTATACAGCAAAAAACATAAATTAAAAAAACTGATCTTTCCAAAACCGCAATCTTGCTAAAGCATCAGTAGTGATACATGCAGCTCTTTGAAAATGCAAAACTTGTGATACCTCTCGCACAGATTTCAAAAGTTTCACCAGGAATCGCGTTTCAAGTCAATTTTCGCTCAACAACTCATATGTATCTATAGTATTCATGATTCTCGACAACACAGGCACCAACACTTGTGATACCGCTCCGTCGATATCAAAAGTTTCAGTTTAACCGCGAAACAATCTACTAGATAGCTATATCGAACATTCAAAACTCTTTCAGTAGTAACCAGACAAAAGTCATTCACTCCTAATCATTCAAACAGATCAAAATGTGGCATACGAAAATGAAATTTGAAATAATTTATACCTGTATTCCGCGCGCGAGGCTCAAACTCTTTTAGACTACATAAAGAAAAGTTTAATTAATAATTACGTAAAAAAAGTATAAAATCCATCATCATCATCGAGGCGATCGTTGAAGTCGTTAATGCCCCAAAAACAATAAATAAAATTAAAACAAAACACACAAAAGTATCCGTTGGGTAAAACTTCGTCAAAACTTAAATTAGTTAATGCTAAAAAATTGTCGAGTAGCTGTCTAAAATGCAGCTTTGACGTGTGAAATACATTGTCTCTTGAACTGTGCTAGTGTCGCTGCACGTTTGATGTGTGTAAGCATCGAATTGAATACGTTTACACCCTTGTAGAACAATGAATTTTGTGAATCACCATGCAAAAAGAAAGGTGTTCTTACATCAACCGCGTTTCTCGTATTGTATCTATGTATGTCACTTCCTCTTTCAATTCGATCACACAAATATCGAGGCAGCAAACCATTAATTCAAGACAAAATTTTCAAAACGACTCATCTGCTTTTGTAAACAAAGATTCAAACGACGATTTAACGAATCTGATAGCCCTCCCACGCAAACCAACGCCATCAAGAAGTAGCGGAATCCTTCACCTACCTATTGGTGGTGTTGGTTTGCGTGGGAGAGTTATCAGATTCGTCAAATCGTCGTTTGAATCTTTGTTTACAAAAGCATATAAGTCGTTTTGAAAATTTTGTCTTGAATTACTTTAAAAATGAACACCATAGTTGAATAAACAATGCGTTGCTTCACTGACAGCCACTGCAAGGCGTCTAACAAAAAAGTTGAGGAAGTAAACCTAGGGTTATGCGCTAATTCATCCATGGCGCTAATTCCCGTCATATCAAATTCTAAATCACTCAATACTCGCGAATGATAATTCAAATCAACGAACTTATCCCCTGGCGGGATAGAAAAAAGTGTACACTATGATCTGAGCTCATTGAAATCACATTCCGGTGTTATTTTCTTTGAAAACACCTTGATCAAACTTAGTTGTGCATACTTAGTTTTTCCAAATTTGATCTAGACTATCTTTTTACGGCCGAACTTTTTTTTACGGATTTTTTCATATGGTTATAATCGAAAAATGACGCATCCTACAAAAAAGTGTTATTTGGGTGACTATCGCAAAATCAGTCAAACTTTCTAATAAAAATATTCAAAAAATTCTGAATTGAGCCCTACACTGAAAAAAATCAGTTGTAAAAATTAAAAGTTGATCTACAAAACAACGCTCTTTTTGATTTGTACGAAATTTTGTCTCAAGATAGGTGATTATGATCTCTGATTATGACACTTTTAAAGAAACAAAATTTTTTCTAGCAAAAACTTTTTCTTATCGGAATTACTTGCTTAGTATCCCTGTACAGTCAAACAGAGTACAATGTTTTGGTCGTAACTGGTCGCAACTAGGCAAGCGAACAAAGGAATATATTTGTTTTTTTGAAAACATAAACCCTTCTTTAACGTAACTCTTTATTTAAAAAAAGCTTTATTTAGTTGCTAAATTAGGCAAAATATCATAAAAAATGAGTTGTTTCGGGTTTTGCGATAATTGTGGCATTCATTGGTTTAGTTTCGGATAAAAATACAAAATACAAACTTTTTCCCCCTACAAGTTTTCAGCTTGCGATGTTTGGACGGTTATTAGGAAACATAATTATTTACCTATCTTTTGACAAAATATCGTTCAAATCAAAAGGGAAATTTTTTTTTGCAATTTGCTTTTAATTTTTAAAACTAATTTTTTTCAGTGTAGGGCTTAATTTGGCTGATTTTGCAATAGTCACTCACAAAAGATATTTTAGCTACCAGATAAAGATTGTCGCTACGGTTCCCTTTGTTCTGCTGTCCGAAACATGTGTGGTATCTAAATGTCAAATCGTATGTATTTTTCCTTCATTGACATTTAGATCCCCTATTCTCGCCAGCAAAAGATGTTCCGGACAGCGACGACAGCTAAAATGTTTATCTTGTGACTAAAATATCTTTTTCACCCACACAACACTTTTTTGTAGGATGCGTCGTTTTTCGATTATATTCATTTGAAATAATCAGTAAAAAAAAATTTTGGACTACCAAAAATCCACACATAATAAAAAAATTACTGCCATAGAGCCCTGAAGAAGATCCTATTTTCTGTTCGAAACGTCAGTGATGAAGTAATCAACTCTATTACACGTCACGTGACTGTAAGCCAATCCAAAAATTTAATGACATTATTAAAACAGGCTTGTTAGATTTTATATACATAGTCTATTGTACATATGACGTGTAGATCTGAAGGCCTTCACTTCATAGATTTCTCGCTTAACTTTTCAAAAGGACCTAAGTAACATTTTTTTCATGAATTAATTTAAATAGCGCAATCAACAGAACAACATGAAAGCTTTTGATTACAGTACTCAAATTAATTCATGAAAAAAATGTTACTTAGGTCCTTTTGAAAAGTTAAGCGAGATTTCTTGAATAACCGCGAACATCTTCCATACACATATTCTAATGTATAAGCCCCAATGGACACATAACATGTTTTAAGTGAAGCCAAATATTTTTGTTTACGCGTGTAGGTTTGAAGACCTCTATTTCTGGAATTTCTTGAATAACCGATAACCGGATAATCGTCCATAAACATTTTCCAATCCAACAATGATCACAAAACATATTCAAAACAGGCCAATATTCTACTGCCGTTCTACGCATACTTGTACCAAATTAAAAAAAAAAGCAACTGAGAAAATCGCATGTAGAATAAAACTGCAATTTTCATTTCTGGCTTCTACCAGGTAGTATATTTAAAGAGTTTACATCACTAGACTAATGGGAGAGTTCCATTCTATTGAAATCATATATATTTTGATTGAATATCAGGATCGGCTCACAACAGCGTCTGTTCTCCATGTTAGGGGCGGCTGATCATCGTCCGAGTGCCAGCGAGGGACTCTAAGTGAAACTGTGCACCATGGTCCACCGGAAATAAGGAGGAATGGTCCTCCGGAAATTTAGGGGGTTTGGTGTCAGGCCCTGCAAGCCAGCCTTTAAAAATCATAAGCAACGAACAATCAACAAGAGAGTACGGACCGGAACCATCGGCGAAGACCACTGCGACGAAAAGGGACTAGCGATTGGAAACTCGGTTCGTGGAACTGCAAATCTCTCAACTTCATCGGGAGCACACGCATACTCGCCGATGTGCTCAAGGACCGTGGATTCGGCATCGTAGCGCTGCAGGAGGTTTGTTGGAAGGGATCAATGGTGCGAACGTTTAGAGGTAATCATACCATCTACCAGAGCTGCGGCAACACACACGAGCTGGGAACAGCTTTCATAGTGATGGGCGATATGCAAAGGCGCGTGATCGGGTGGTGGCCGATCAATGAAAGAATGTGCAGGTTGAGGATCAAAGGCCGGTTCTTCAACTTCAGCATAATCAACGTCCATAGCCCACACTCCGGAAGCACTGATGATGATAAGGACGCATTCTACGCGCAGCTGGAACGTGAGTACGACAGCTGCCCAAGCCACGACGTCAAAATCATCATAAGAGATTTGAACGCTCAGGTTGGCCAAGAGGAGGAGTTTAGACCGACTATTGGAAAGTACAGCGCTCACCGGCTGACGAACGAAAACGGCCTACGACTAATTGATTTCGCCGCCTCCAAGAATATGGCCATTCGCAGCACCTACTTCCAACATAGCCTCCCGTATCGGTACACCTGGAGATCACCACTGCAGACAGAATCACAAATCGACCACGTTCTGATTGATGGACGGCACTTCTCCGACATTATCGACGTCAGGACATATCGTGGCGCTAACATCGACTCGGACCACTATCTGGTGATGGTTAAACTGCGCCCAAAACTATCCGTCATCAACAATGTTCGGCACCGACGACCGCCGCGGTACGACCTAGAGCGACTGAAGCAACCTGATGTCGCCACTGCATACGCGCAGCATCTCGAGGCAGCGTTGCACAAAGAGGGTGAGCTCGATGGGGCCCCTCTTGAGGACTGCTGGAGTACAGTTAAAGCAGCCATTAACGACGCAGCGGAGAACAACGTCGGGTATATGGGTCGAAGTCGACGGAACGATTGGTTCGACGAAGAGTGCAGACAGATTCTGGAGGAGAAGGCACAGCGCGGGCGGTCGCGCTGCAGCAAGGTACCCGGCAGAACGTGGAACGTTATAGACGGAAGCGGAGACAGCAGACCCGCCTTTTTCAGGAGAAGAAACGCCGCCTGGAAGAAGCGGAGTGCGAGGAGATGGAACAGCTGTGCCGTTCTCAAGATACACGCAAATTCTATCAGAAGCTCAACGCATCCCGCAAAGGCTTCGTGCCGCGAGCCGAATTGTGCCGGGATAAGGATGGGAGCATCTTGACGGACGAACGTGTGGTGATCGAAAGGTGGAAGCAGCACTACGAGGAACATCTGAATGGCGCTGAGAGTACAGGCAGTGAAAGTCAAGGCAGCGGAGGAGATGACTACGTCAGTTCAGCGGACGATGGAAGCCAACCAGCCCCCACCTTGAGGGAAGTTAAGGATGCTATTCAACAGCTAAAGACCAACAAAGCAGCTGGTAAGGATGGTATCGGAGCTGAGCTCATCAAGATGGGCCCGGAAAAGCTGGCCACTTGCCTGCACATACTGATAGTCAGAATCTGGGAAACCGAACAGCTACCGGAGGAGTGGAAGGAAGGGGTTATATGCCCCATCTACAAGAAAGGCGACAAACTGGAGTGTGAGAACTTTCGAGCGATCACCATCCTTAATGCCGCCTACAAAGTGATATCCCAGATCATCTTCCGTCGTCTGTCACCATTAGTGAATGAGTTCGTGGGAAGTTATCAAGCCGGCTTCGTTGACGGCCGCTCGACAACGGACCAGATCTTTACTGTACGGCAAATCCTTCAAAAATGCCGTGAATACCAGGTCCCAACGCACCATCTGTTCGTTGATTTCAAGGCGGCATACGACAGTATAGACCGCGTAGAGCTATGGAAAATTATGGACGAGAACAGCTTCCCTGGGAAGCTTACCAGACTGATCAAAGCAACGGTGGATGGTGTGCAAAACTGTGTGAAGATTTCGGGCGAACACTCCAGTTCGTTCGAATCGCGCCGGGGACTAAGACAAGGTGATGGACTTTCATGCCTGTTGTTCAACATTGCGCTAGAAGGTGTCATGCGGAGAGCCGGGTGTAACAGCCGGGGTACGATTTTCAACAGATCCAGTCAATTTATTTGCTTCGCGGATGACATGGACATTGTCGGCCGAACATTTGCAAAGGTGGCAGAACTGTACACCCGCCTGAAACGTGAAGCAACAAAAGTTGGACTGGTGGTGAATGCGTCAAAGACAAAGTACATGATTGTGGGCGGAACCGAGCGCGACAGGGCCCGCCTGGGAAGCAGTGTTACGATAGACGGGGATACCTTCGAGGTGGTCGAGGAATTCGTCTACCTCGGATCCTTGCTAACGGCTGACAACAACGTTAGTCGTGAAATACGAAGGCGCATCATCTGTGGAAGTCGGGCCTACTACGGGCTTCAGAAGAAACTGCGGTCGAAAAAGATTCGCCACCGCACCAAATGTGTCATGTGAAAGACGTTAATAAGACCGGTAGTCCTCTACGGACATGAAACATGGACAATGCTCGAGGAGGACTTGCAAGCACTCGGAGTATTCGAGAGACGGGTGCTTAGGACCATCTTTGGCGGTGTGCAAGAAGACGGTGTGTGGCGGCGAAGAATGAACCACGAGCTCACCCAACTCTACGGCGAACCCAGTATCCAGAAGGTAGCTAAAGCCGGAAGGGTACGATGGGCAGGACATGTTGCAAAAATGCCGGACAGCAACCCTGCAAAGATGGTGTTCGCTTCCGATCCGGCAGGTACGAGACGGCGTGGAGCGCAGCGAGCGAGATGGGCAGACCAGGTGCAGAACGACTTGGCGAGCGTGGGGCGTATCCGAGGATGGAGAGATGCGGCCTCGAACCGTGCATTGTGGCGTCAAATTGTTGATTCAGTGTTATCTGTTTAGATGTTAACTAAATAAATGAATGAAATGAATATTTTGAATATATAAATATAATTTACGGTCCACGTTATGGAAATAGTTTAGCGGTACAGTTATGCCGAGAAATAAAGCCCGTGTTTGCAGATTTCTACGCATGTTGGTCCCGCTGAGTGGTCAATTTCTTTAATGACTACTATGATCGACATATCTTGCCTCATGCTTTATTTTTAATTTTACTCTCCACGTGGTTGAATGTGTTAGATTACAATTCTATCACTTAAGATGAAGATCCTTAAATCTGGTCATTTTCACCTCAAAAAGTGGACAAGCTTGAAAGAATTGATCATTGAATACCATTCCTATAAACATCGCTTGTTTATATTACCGATTCATCCCTAATGATTCCCGGCAAGACAAATATGCGTAGAAATTCAACAATGGGACAAACAGGCTTGATGTTGTTTTCACTGACAGTCCGAAAAAAGTTCGGCATTTTTCAATGTTTTCGGAAAATATGCATGAGAATAGACCGCTCTGTGATAAAAAGTTGAATTCTCCAAAAACAAACATGGGACAACTATGCGTAGAAGGGCAGTCTATGAATTTATGCAATTTTTATTTAACACGGTGCATATATACCGCATAAAAAATAATTTGGTGTACTTGTTGAAATCGCATACTAATACTAACACGTTTATTTCACGTCAAACCAGAATGGACGAATGAAAACTTTCATGGACGAAAACAGATATTCGTAAGACAAATATACAAAACTGAAAGGATATTTTGGAATACCGATTCCTAATAAACCTTAATTTGTTCATTGCGCTAATAATATGCAATGGAAAGCAGGAACTCTAAAATATATGTTGCATACAACTTAGTTAGAGTCAGTGGTTGGGCTAGCGTTTAAATTAGACTTGAAAACCAAGTAGTACAAACTACGACGGGAACTAGCTCACTACCCTGTTGTATCTCGAAATCAAGCGCATTATTTTATTTTGCAAACGCTGTAATCTCGATATTTGTGTACCGTTAGCCAAGAATAGGATGGACGGGCAGAAATCCAGATGAGGAGAGATGATTGATTTATACAACAATATTTTACTAGCAATGGTCAAATCGTGTTTTAATCGGCAAAGAATTCCATACTTCTTGCCAATTTTCTTGATAACATTGTCATTATGTTTGTCAAATATTAGCTTGTCATCAATAATCACGCTAAGCTATTTAATCTCCCGTACGCGATCAATTGCCTCATCATCCATCATAACAGAGACATTTTCACTTATTCGGTTCCACGAAATTATCATGAACTTAGCTTGGTGTATCGACGCTGTAGCCAACCAGGTGTTCAGGTAAGTAGTGGAGTAGTGTATGACCGGAGCAACAATTTGTTTATTAACACTAACTTTGTTACGTTCTGAAAGTTTTGATCTCCTATTTATCAGTGGATAGAGACATTTCAGAAGAAGCATACATTTACTGTTGGTCCAACGTGTTTGAGCTTTGTACACTACATAACATGATTCACACACCGATTATTGAAAAGGAAGCAAATTCGATAAACGTGGATACATTCGAAACTGGACGCATTTTCGTGACACTACCAAATGCGTTACACCGCATCTGTCTAAAAATCGTAGGCGGCGACATTAGATTTTCTGTGAATACTGTTAAAAAATTTACAGGAAATCTTCCCAATTTTTATTTCTTGAGAATTTCTAAGGCTCGAAATTTCACGGAAAATTCTGCGTAGATTCCTCAGAATGTCCACAGAAATATTTTAGATTTGAGAAAGCTTCAAAATTTTATTCAAAAATGCTGAAAATTCTTCCCTAATATCTACGAGAAAATTCCAAAATATTGACAGGCATGAAATGAAATATATGAAAAGTGAAAAAGAGCACGGTGCCCGTAGACGTTATTATAAAATAAAATGTCCATCAAAACCAAGTACAGGGCTGATTCCTGTGGTAATTCTGCACCTCTGGACCATTTTTTAAAAATCCCTAGGAGGAATCTCGAGAAATTTGAATTGAAGTTTTAGTTAAGAAATTTCAAATGAATCCATATAAGAATCAAAAATACCACGAAAAACCTTGATTAATCCACCTAGATAGATGTCCTTCTTGTACCTGCCGGGTCGGAAGAACACCACTTTGCAGGGTTGCTGTCGGCATTTGCAACGCCTGCCCATCGTATTCCGCTTTAGCTACCTCTGGGTACTTGGTTCGCCGTAGAGTGGGAGCTCGTTTCATCTTCGCCGCACACACCTTCTTTGCACAACGCCAAAGGTGGCCTAAGCACGCGTTGCCGTTATTAAAACCATAAATATTTACAAATGACTTATCTTAAAAAACTGACTTAAGTATTTTTTTTGTATGGCTAACTTGCTCGAGTTTAGTATAAGTGTTGCTTCCTATGTTTAACAGAATGAAAGGTAAAAATATTTTAATTTAGCGTTTATGTTCATAATGGACCAGAGTTCGTGTAGAATAATAGTAGTTGGAGCTGTTATACTCGATCACAGTACTTATTAACCGATCTTTGCTGCCAAATCTCTCAAAGTTCTAATCAACGGACTAGATAAAACATGTTTGATATGTGCAAAACATACTCGGTACCTCTACAGAACTCTGAAACATGATAATTCAAGATATGGATCTGCGGCTTTTCCAGCTGCTAGCAAAGCCATCAATTGCTTCCTCAAAACCATGCTCGAGTTTCAAAGAGCTGCTATTCGTACACTTTTTTGAAATCATTCAGAACCTGCTGATTGAAATATTAATTAGAAAATTGTTAATGTTTAAGCAGAGTAACTTACCGTGACGTAATCCTAAAGATCGGATTCTAGTGAACTCTATGCAATTTGTTGATGCCTCATCTAAACTTTTCACCATAAATTTACTCAACATGGTGCTTCTGAGCAACTTTAAATCGTATTAACAATTTTGAACTAGTGCAGTGGCGGAGATAAGCAAAAGGTTCATTTTGTTTCTTTGTTAAAGTGTTTTAAAAATTCAAAAATTGAATATTTTATCTTCGTCGTAACGAAAACCCTAAGAATATGCACAAGGCTTGTAAAATTGTTTCTTTCTCTTGTGCATTTTTCCTGATGTTTTCCTGATCCTGATGTTCTATGCCGAGCTCACTCTTAAAAAAGCTTTTCCTTACGCCATCTTTGGAGTCATTACAGTCCGATGATCCTTTTGCGGAGAAATTTCAGAATTTGATAAAGCTCCGTCAATTCAATTGTTACAGCATCTGATGAAGATCTATCCTATTATAATATAATACTACTATACTACTTCAAACAATTCTTTTGCTGTTGGTTTTTACATCAATTTCTTCCATACTCAATCTTTACTTTGATGCTCGAATAAATTTTTGAATACAATAAAAAATACAAAATGAATGGATTCAACAAATAATCTGCAGCCTGGTGTATTCTAGAATGGTTCTGAACAAGAGGTAGCATTCTTGAGACGGCTTCAGTCATACAAAACATACCAAAGCTGTTTGGTGGAACCTAATCAGTTGTCAAATTAATTGTAATAAAGGCAACAATGGGGCCCTCCTTAGCGTGCGTAAGATGTGCGCCTACAAAGCAAGACCATGCTGAGGGTGGTTGTCTGATTCCCGGTGCCGGTCTAGCAATTTCGATTGATATTGTCTCGACTTCCTGGGCATAAAAGTTTCGTGTTAGCTCATGATGTACAAATGCAGAAATAGTAACTTGGCTTAGAAACCTCGCAGTTAATAATCGGAAGTGCTTAATGAACACTCTGGAAGTGCTGCGAGGCGGCAATGTACCAGTGGGGTATGTAATTCCAATGAAGAGAAAGAAAGGCAACAAATGCAAACTGGTTGAGAACAATCTGGACCACTTTTGACGCCTTTGAAGGTATTTTGGGATATTATTGAATTAAAATATAGATTCTTTTGAAATTTCACAATTAAAAATTTCGAAACAAGATTTCTCGAGATTCTCCTAGGGATTTTTAAAATTTCCAGAGGTGCAGAATTACCACAGGAATCGAGCCCTGTACTTGGTTTTGATGGACATTTTATTTTATAATAACGGTTCACTGGGGCACCGTGGAGAGAGTATTCAGAATTGAGTGAAATGAGAAATTAACAATAAAGAATGATAAGCAAGGTGATAAGTAAGTAGTAAATTAAAAAGTAAAAAATGAAATTAAAAATAAGATAAAGTGAGTATTGATATGAGAAATAATTAGTGGAAGTGATAAGCGAGTAATTGGAAGTATGGTGTGAGAAGTTAGAGTGTGGAGTAAGAACGAAAAGTGAGAAATGAGAATTGAAAAGTAGAAATTAATCCTTCGTCCTTCCCTTTTTCATTTTTAATTTAATTTCCATTTTCCTTATTTCTAATCTTTTCTAATCTTTAACTTTCTTTGCCTTTCCTCGTTCCCCGAACGCCGTTACAGAAGACGACGAGGTCCAGCTACATACAATGGTAGATGCCAGTGAAAACTGCACAGCTGTTGTTTGTTATCTGCGTATTGTCAAGGATGAATCTGTCTTCTGCTGCATCGTGCAGCAGCCAAGAGTCGAGTGCATCACTGAAGTTCACATCGATACCACGGTTGGAGCTGAAGCTGCTGTAGAGGCGCTCGTTCTACGCACTACGAGGATTCACTGACAATCCGTATCCACAAAAACTGTATTGGTTGATTCCGAGACGTCCTTTGTTGGATCAACTCTGACCATCGTCGCTATAGCCAATGTCGACACAGGATTAGTGAAATTCTGAAATTCCGAAGCACAACAATGGCGGTGGGTTCCGGGTAAGCAAAATCCTGCTGACGATGCTACAAAATGGACAGGTCTCCCTGAGTTGTCGTCCGAAGATAGATGGTTCAAAGGAAGATTTTCTTTGGCGTACTGAGACAGATGGCCGATACAACAGAACCGCAAGGAAATCACAGTGAACTCCGCGCATCAGTTATGGCGCTCCACATTCAATTAGAGCCAATTACCTTCGTCAACGAGTTTTCACTGGATCAGGCTGAAATGTTGTGATCATACACCGATTTGTCACCAACTGCAAACAAAAACGTTCGAGGAGTCCGAAACTACGTACTAACTGTCAGAGCTGTTTATCGCCGAGAGTCACTGATTCATCACCCAAAATGAGTCTTATCCTGAAGAAGTGGCGTTACGGAAATCGTACAGCAATTCCTCTTCCATCGTGACCATGCCGAAAACAAGCACACTGTACCAGCCAACACCGTGGATGGAGAGAATGGAATCATGCGAATGCGAACCCGCATTGCTGCATGTCACTTCGCCACAGACTATGCGAAAAAATCAATTATTCTCGCATGAAAGCACCATATTACTAGCCTAATCGTAACTTACTACCACCACATGAATCATGAAACTGTTACGGATAATGAACGGATGTCCATCGAACTTATTTTTTCTTCTTTTTTTTCCTTCGTTCTTCGTCCTCTATTATTTATTCTTTATTCTTGTTTTTATCTTTCTTTAGTATTCAATCTTTCTTCTTCCTGCTTCTTTCCTATATCTTCCTTCTTCCTTCCTCTTTCTTTCTTCATTCTACTCCCTATTTTCTTTTCTTTTTTTTTTCTCAACCTTCCTTACCTTACTCTTCCTCATTCTTTCCTTCTACTACCTGCTTTCGCTCCCCTCCTTTCTTCTTCATTATTCCGTTTTCGTCACTATTTCTTTCTTCTTCTTCTTCTTCATTTTCCACCGATTTCTGCCTCCTTCATTCTTCCTCCTCCTTTTTCCTCATTCCTTTTAACTTCACCCTTTATTCTTTCTTCTTTTATTTTTCTTCTACTTTCGTCAATTTTTCTTCTCACTTCTTCTTCATTATTTCTTCTTTCTTCTTCCTTCTTCCTTTTTTTCTCTTTTCTGTTTAACGTATGTAATCTTCGTTCTTACGTTACCGATTATTTTTTGTTTTTCTTACTTCCTTCTTCCTTTTTTTTTCTTCCTTTTTCCTCTTTCCGTCGTTTCTTTATTCCTCATCCTTCCTTCCTTTTCTTGTTTTTCTTCTTCTTTCTTCTTCCTTCCTTTTTTCTTTTCCTTTCCCTTCTTCTCTCTTCCAACTTCCTTCTTTGGGCAGTGGCCATCGAGCAAGCAAGTATAGTGCGTGTTTTAGTCGTCACTAAAATGGTAAATTATCTATCTGGTGTTCGGTGTTTTCATGCGCATGTATTGCGCTTTGCTTCGGTTGAAACAATTGTTTGCAGTATCAATCGAGCAAGCGAGTACAGTGCGTGTTTTAGTCGTCGCAAGTTTAGATATCGAATCAGTCTTCGAAAAATACGTTAGAACGCGTTGCTTTTCCGTCTTTGCATCATCAAAAATATGACGTCATTTAAAAGAATTAATTAGTCGCTTACCAAGGCGATTTTCAATAGATTTACTTTCCAACTAACATACTATTCCTTTCCAGTGCACTCATGGAGATACAGAGGATTCCTCGGTCTCTTCTAGCAATGAGTGTCAAACTAATTTTCCGCCCCTTATCCTAATTGACTGTGAGGACGTGGCCGGCATCGTTATTGGTCTTGATTCTTTCATTCTTCCTTCTTCCTCTTCCTTCTGCCCATCACTTTTTCCTTACTACTCATTCTTTCTTCTCCTTCTTCGAATTTTATGCCTCCGTTTTCATTTTCATCCTTCCTTTTTCCATATTCCATATATCTTCTTCTTCCTCCAACTTTTTCCCTTTTGTTCTTCTTCCTTATTCCTTCTTTCTTGTTCCTTATAACTTGTTTACTTCTTTGTTTGTCTCTCTTCTTCCTTCTTTGATCCTGTTTCACCTTGCTTTCTCTTCTTTCTTCCTTATTCCTTTTCCTCACTTTCTCCAACTTTCTTCTCTCTTTCTTCCAGCATCTATCTTCTTTTTCCTTACTTCTTTTTTTCTTATTTCTTCCTGCCTTTCTTCCATCTATTTTCTTCTTTCTCCTTTTTTTCACTCTTTCACTCACTTTTTTCCTTGTTCCATCTTTTTTATTTATTTTTATTTCATTCTTTCTTCATCATTCATCTTTTTTTCATGCTTTCTGTAATATTCAATCTATCTTCTTCCTGCTTAATTCCTTTGCTTTCTTTCTTTCTTTCGTCCGCCTTTCTCCATGCTTCTCACTATTTTCCTTTGTTTCTTTCATTCTTCCATCTTCCTTTCTATCTTCTTTCTTCCACTTTCTTCCTACCACCTTCTTGCTTCTTCCCACTCCCAATTTCCTTCTTTCTTATTCATTCTTCCTCCTTGCTTCTTCCTAATGCCTTTTTCCTCACTCTTTCCTACTACTTACTTTCATCTTCGTTCTTCTTTCTTCTTTCTCTTCCTTCATCTTTCTGTCTCCATTTGCATTCTTCATTCTACAATCTTTGTTCATCCTTCTTCTTCCTTTCTCACTCCTCCTTCTCATTTCCTTCTTGGTTCATGTTTCTTTCTTACTCTTCTTGTCTTTTCCAACTTCCTTTTTCTTCGTCCCTCTCGCATCTTCCTTCTTTGATTCTCTTTTTTTTTCCTTTTGCCTAAGTTCTCTTTCCTTCTTCTATTTTCTTTCTTTTTCCTTCTTCCTTTTCCCTTTTTTTCTGTGATTTTCTTTAATTTTTTTTTTTTCTTTCTTCTTTCTTTCTTCTATCTTCCTTTTTATTTCTTATTTCTTCATTTTTTCACTTTCTTCTACATTATTTCTGTCTTTATTTTTTGTTCTTTCTTTCAAGTATTCATTCATTACTCTTTGTTCCTTCTTCCTGCCTTTTTCTGTCTCTTCCCTTTTTCTTCACTGCGTCTTGTTTCTTCTTACTCCCTTCTTCCTTCATTCTTATTTCATTTTCTTTCTTTCTTTCCTTTGCATCTTTCCATCTGCCCCTCCGTTTTTCCTCATTCTGTCTTCTTACTTACTTCTTCTTCCTCCCTTTCCTCATTTCTCTTTCTTCTTCAATCTTCACTTTTCCATCTTTTTTTCCTTGTTGACACCTTCTCCTTACTTATTTATTTCCTCTTCCTCCTACTTCCTTCCTTATCCTCAATTCACATGCTTTCTTTTCCTGTCCCATCTCCTTACTTCCATTGACTTCCGTTTCTTCTTCTCTTTTCTGTACATAATTTTCTTTGGTTTTCTCTCTAATTTCTTCTATTCTTTATTTTATCTTCTTCTTTCCTTTTTCTTTCTTTCATTTTCCTTCTTCGTTTCTTTTTTGTATAACGTTTTCTTTATTTTTTGTTCCTTTTTTCCTTCTTCTTTCTTCCTTTTTCCCTTTGTATTCTACCTTATTTCTATTGTTTTGCCACCTTTTTTATTTCTTCCTTCTTTCGCCTTACTTCTTTCTTCCTCTTCCATCTTCCTTATTTTTTTTCTTCCATTTTCCTTCTTCCATCTTCCTTCTTCTGCTATCCTTCTTTCTACTTTCTTTATCTTTATTCCTCATTTTGTTTGTACTATCCCAATTGCACAGATTGTAATTTTAACAAATACGTATTTCGACCTCAACAGTAAGGCCATCTTCAGTCGAGTCAAGTACGAGGCACTAGAGACGGCTTACTGTTGGCGTCGAAATACGTATCTGTTAAAGTTACAATAAAGTAGTGGAATTAAACGGGATAGTACGAACTCGTCGTTTGAGAAGTGAAGACATTCTCCTATTCGTATTCTGTCTTTTTTGTTACTTCTTACATGTTCCTTTTCTCTCATTCCTTCTTCTTCCTCTTATTGCCATTTCCGTTTTCCTTCTTCCCTTTTCCATCTTCCTTCTTCTTTCTTTGATCTTCTTTTGCCTTTCTTTCTTCTTTCTCCTCCTCTTTACTTTTTCCATACTTTCTTCTTCTTCTTCTTTTTTCTATCTTCTACGTAGATATGCTAGACATACATGAATACGTGGCAGAGGGGTGTCGAAAAATCTCAAAATGTAGTGGACGTCATATTTGAAACGCTCCTTGCTTCTTAATTGTTTTTTCTTCCTTCTTCATTCCTACTTTTTTTTCCTACTTCCCAAACATCATCTTTCATTTCGCACCGCTCATCTCTCATTTCTTACCTCTCACTTCACTCTTTTCACATCCCACTCTTCACTTCTTACTAGGTTCTTCGAAATTTTATTTTTCACTTCGTCCATTTCACGACCCACATCGAACATGTTCATATCTGACTTCACGCATTGAATGAGAAACAAACCTCAACTATTCGACCAATGGCGATCGACACAAAGACCATTTCGACCTGTGCATTGTGCCCTCGCGATGATCAAAACAATGTTTAGGATTCTTATCGATCATTTTTCGGCGAGTAAAAACAAAACAATAAAATTACCACATTACTAGTAGTAATGTTAGTTAAAAGTTAACTGGAAGATTTGTCCGTGGAAGTTGGAAGTTAATGGACCGAAGCGTCTAGGCAGTTTAGCATTTTTTTTGTTTTGTCTTCTCTCGTCGAAAAATGAACTATTAGAATCACAAACATCAACTCACGGCGATCAAACAATAAATCACTAAGCAATTGACATCTTATCTTTTCTCTTAAATGGCTCTACATTCCAACTAGAACTTGGCCTGCTTTTCAACTCCAACTTCAATTCTATAAGCATTTCCTCAGTTATTAATTGAAAGCTTCTTTATGCCCGCCATTGCATGAGTATGTAACTTCTGTGGCAAGTACAATGGATAAACTAATTCCCAGGCTATCAAGAAAGTTTCCAACCCGAAAACATCCTAGACCGGACCGAGGATCGAACTCGCCATCTCCGGATTGGCAATCCTTCGCCTTTGCTGGCAAGGCTACTGGAGACCCCCAATTGACATCTTATAATAACTCTTAATAACCTTGCAAAATTGGCGATTATCATGTTCACTTGGCAAAGTGTATTTTATCAAAGTCGAAGTACATGTGCAGCATTGATGATCCAGTTAACCAGGTACGACCTGTTTTCTTCTCCTAAGATAATAATGCAGCACCACCACGCCTGAGGATCACAAAGCAAATGTAGGTCAAAATTGGAAACATCATGGAGTTCACTCAGACGCTAACCTCAGAATAAAACCACATTTTCAATCCTGCTGGACTGACCGGTCAGCAGGGCGAGAACAAACCAGAATTAGCGAACAACCGACCGACCCGATGGATTACATGTGAGCGATGCAAATCCTTCGGGTATGAGCCGGTTCGGATGTCCATCAACATTATCGCTCAATACCGGCTGAACACTTCAGACAAGACCCACAGGACACATTAGCGGAAGAGTAGATGCAAAAGCGTTGTCGAAGTTCGAATGATAATCATCATTTATATGCGAAAATCCGACGTCGCTGTTGCTGCCCGTTTAGCACATCAATATCATCGTTTAGCGGAAAGGCGTCGACTACTGATGCAAAGTAAAGCCGACATGACTAATGACCACATCACAGTCCGCTTCCTGGAGTTTGGCCGAGATTGCGGATAAGCACAAACTTTCAATCGTTACTTTTTTTCTGCTGAAAATGTGGTTGTGTATGGTATCGAAGGTAATTTCATCAATTTAGTATTGCCTCGAAGATCGCAATGAAATTTGGTTTTATGATCGTTCTTCAAGTTCCATAAACCACATCTCCTGCATTGAAATCCATCTCGTATTGATTTGGTTTATTACGCCACCACCGCGTCGCCGACCATTCGTTGAAATTAGCACCTTTCCACACGATTGTACATTTCTGGGCATCATATGCAATCGATTCCATCAAATCGATATTTCGTGCACGGCGTTCATCCCATTCGAGGCAATGATCTGCGTGTAGAAAAACTCCGGATGCATCGTGTTGAATTTCGCCGTGTAAAACGTCAAACACAGTGCTTCATAAATGTCGGTCGAAAAAAAACTTCAAATTTTAAATTTGACAATTTTAGGTGTTTTTAACTATTCTGATACGTGCCCCAAAACCAACAACATTAAGGATTTAGTTCCAACCAGGAAGTTATTTTCATATTTGATTATTATTTTTATGTTGAACTGTATGTCATATTTTGATTACATCATCATTATGCTTTTGCACATTCAACTGACTCAATGATCGACCAGTAATATGATTTATTTCAACTGTTGTGAAATCGACCTAAGGATGCGTGCACCAGACAAGACATGAAGAGTGTCTCTCATTGAGATCCTGAAGAATCGATCTCACATCAACTCTCACGGTAAACTGATTCAATGAGTTCGCCACTTATTCCCAGCAACAACAATCCACGCTGTTGAACTGGACTGGAGGAGCGATCGAATTTGTGTTTCACTCGGCTCATCGAATTATCACCTCATTTGTCATTTCGGAATAATTTTCTGCGGTATATCTATCGCGACACGTCCGTCGAATCGTGCCCGTGTTGCACAGAAATAAAATTCTGTCTACATTATATGGGCGAATGGTGCTTCGCTCACTGGCTACCTCGCGGTCGTCGAGTTACTGAACTCAAGTAGAAGCGAGTAATTCAATTGTCGTCGTTTGAAACCAGTCACACGATTCGTCTCCGACGAATGTCAACCGTTTTCTGAAGTGTTTCGCTTTTGAAGATGTACCAAATACTCGAGTGCATCCCACGTTTGAATATGTATTTAGCTGACGTTTTTAGATTAACCACTGGCAAAACCGCTAAACAGCTTGCAGAGTGAAAATGCCGTTGACATGACTGAAATTGAGAAAGTGAATGCCGATTCGCCAATATGTAAAGGTGACTGATTCGATTCTTCTTCTGATAGCTTCCATATTCACTGGCCGGATTCGGGTTTGAAAATAGGACAATATCGGGTTTGGGATAGGTACTCGTTCATAAGTTGGAAAAATTAACGGGTCCGGCAGGGTCGGGTACTGGTTTGAGATGAAAAACACTAAATATTATTAATCAGGATTGTTATGGAGATCCTGAAATATTTTCCGCGCCAAATCCGCGCCGCTTCCGCGCGACATGAAATCCATTCCGCGCCAAATCCACGAGAACCGTGACTTCTCAAATATATCGTGTAAAACAATCAATTGTTCTATTCTATCATGCAAATTTCATATCTGATGATTAAGCAAACTGCAGCTTGGATAATGATATATCACGACTCTCCCATATCTATGAGCAAAAGGAAGGTGGTTTGACTTGCTCATATGCCATCGCTGCGGAAGATTTGCTATCGACGAGTACTGTCTCCAAATTTCTAATATGACATCAGCATTTAGTCGAATAGGATTTTTATTGCACAGTTATTTTAAAAGAATTATTCTTTTTTAAAAAACTAGTCGATTTGACGAATCTGAAGCACTCTCACGCAAACAACACCATCAACACGTAGGTGAAGGCTTGCTATCTGTTGATGATGTTGATTTGCGTGGGAGGTCTCAGATCGTCAAATCCGTTTGATTTTGTTACAAAAGGATAAGTCGTTTTGAAAATTTAGTCTTGAGTTCTGTTTTCTCATTGCGTCAAACCACCTTCCTTTTGCCAGTGGAGATATATCAGCTTCCACACTGATATTCTTCCCTCCCCCTTCATACGGGAGTTTGCAGAAGGAAGGTCGTGATATGTCATCCAAATATTGCCCTCCGCCGCCTTTCAAATCGACTTCTATAAAACATTCTTCATGCTCGCCGTATCCTAACGGAACTATCAATTCTATACTTTCGCCTCTAATGCTATGACATGTACGTCCAAGCTTGGAAGATGATATTAGCATTTCCATATCATTGTAAACTGTTTAACTTCACGTAGAAGTAACACAAATGAAATCAATTACTCTTCAGTTCGTTTTTCAATATTATTGATATTAAATATTATTTTAACTTCAACTTTACTCAAGTACAGTCACTCAAAATTGAGCGTACAGTATGGATTAGTTGACTCATATCTGAAAATTCAAAGGAAAATAAATGGTTGGCTGGTGTTTTTAATTTTATCGGA